>NC_081180.1:154260366-154439015 GCF_029867415.1 Vicia villosa
TGAGATTGTCAAATCTTTCTTAAGTCCTCGGAAGGTCATAAGAGATTTAGATAATGACACCTAGAACTTGACAATTCTAGGTTTTGCTGTTACATGTTTATAGCATCGCTAACGGAAACAACTATGTTTACAAAGGCATGATTTGAGACAAAGACACACACAAGAAAAATAGAAAATGTCAAAAGATAGGGTAAAACATACCAAATGTGGAATACTACTAGGTCGTTTTAAGTTTTAGGAGGTTCTAAGTAGGTTAATTATGATTTAACTGTGACAAAACAACTAGAGGTTCTATTTAGTCATGGTTTACCATGGCAAATCTATTATGAGGTCATATTGTCATAATTTAACCGTAACATATTTGAGGCTTTGTGATGTAGCTCACCTTAGACGCTCTTAAAAGCGGTTTCACACCACATATACCCACCCACAAGAGGAATTACGCACTACCTGCAAGAATAGCTAACGAAGTTAGTTTCTGTTGCCAATCATGTTGTACTCACTAGAACTAGCTTTGGCTATAAATAAGGCATTGTATGATTCATTCAAACACACATTATCAGTTAAACAAGTCTATTTTCGCAATTTTAATCATTTATCATTTACTTATGCACTTTTGTTTTAATAGCTCAAAAAATTAAATGCTTCTATTTTTATTTTCTCTTAATTTTTTTCCTTTTCTCTTGCATGGGTCAGGTTTAACCTTCTAAATGTAATTATCCTTTTATTTTACAATATAGCATTTCATTTCATCGTTAAAAAAAAAAAAACTAAAATCAAATAAATCTAAATACACTAATATAAAAAGTAATAAATTTGTCAAAATGAGATCAATTAATATGTTGTACATGCAAAACCGTAGTAAGTACATCCACGTGTTATGAATTTCCTTGAACATGCTAACAAGAAAATCAAGTTCTTCGGAAACCAAAAAAAGCAATGAGACACAAAACTGAGTGATCCACCACATTCTCTTACAGCTCCGGTGGTCTCTTTCTAACTGTCTTTGATTTCTAACCGAAATGCAGAAAGGTACAACGAAATCGCTGTTTTTATGTAATTTTTATTATTCATATCAATAATGTTTGTACATATTGCTCATGCAAAGTAATTAATCACATGCAGAGTATAATGGCAGCAAGCCTAGTGTCACACAGATCGTGGTGGCCTCTTCCATTGGGTTGATAATTGCTGCAGCAATGCATTATCGCCTAAAAAAGTTTCGAGATCGAAAGATCATTCCGCGTTTGAGATATTCAAAGGCAGGCCAAACTCCAAAGCTTGAGAGATTCTCTCATTACGTAGGTACGTAATTTAGTTTAATATGAATGATTAATTCATGTGTGTGAATTATTCCAAATGGATCTATGATATATATTTATATATAATGTTTGATTTGTTGCAGCTAGACAAATGGGGTTCAAGGATAAAAGGAACTGTCCTAATTTATGTAAACTGGCTTCTGAATACATAAGAAAATCGGATGGATGTGAAGATGATATCTATGCTTTCTTCGAAAATGAACAAAATGCTGATTCACTTTTTGTTAAGCTTGTCGAGGAGTTTGAGAGATGTATTCTTAGTTACTTTGCATTCCATTGGAGCCTTGGTGATTTATTGATAAGTCAGGTATATCATAGTGACTTTTCTTTATGTAGACAAAATGGTAATAATAACTAGAAAATCACAAACACAACGGCGACTATCAGGATTTGAATTCTGATGATGACGTTCAACCTAGTCATATGGGCTTCTATCCGTTGAACTAGGATTTGCAGACTCATACTTATTGTCCCATTTACATAAATCACATTAATTGAAATGGTTGTATTGTATAGTAGAGTATACTAAGTAAAACAACTTTCTTTTTTGTTGCATTGCAGGTCTTGAGCTCTGACACTGAGCCAAAAAAGAAGTTCAAACACATAGTTATGGCAGCAACTAGGTCTGTTTACTATTGTCCATTATTCTCTAAAAAAATATAATCAAACCAATTGTGAACTAAATATATGAGGATCATCTTATAAAAATGATGTTTGACTCTGATAATCTGAAGATTGTAAAATCTAGCTAAAAAAATTTTTAGTTAGGATTTGAACTCGAGTTTTCCAAAACAACTTGTCGTTAACTAAAGTTTATTAACCAATTGAGGTCAATCATTTGATTTTTAAATCTGTAGTTATTCTTTGATACAATTATTTGTATAGGGATCAAAGGGTTGAAAGGGTAACAAAGAATTTGAAAGTGGCTAGAGTTTTCAACACATTAGTAGAAGAGATGAGAGCAATGGGACTTGTATCGAATGATGACAACCGATGCACCGAGGTGATGGCTCCGGTGGCTCACAGTGATAGGAGTCCTGTCCTCCTTTTCATGGGTGGTGGTATGGGAGCTGGGAAGAGCACTGTTCTTAAAGACATTCTCAAAGAGTAAGAGAAATTATCATATATATCTTTGTATGAACAAAATGAATCATTAACAAATAGTAAGAACTTAATATTAATGTTTCCTTTATGAATTGAATTTGAACAGGCCTTTTTGGGTAGGAGCAGCTAGCAATGCTGTTATCATTGAGGCAGATGCATTCAAAGAATCAGATGTTATCTATAAGGCCCTTAGTTCAAGAGGTCATCATGACATGATTCGAATGGCTGAATTGGTGAGAAGACTGAGACTTGTTTTTTTGTTTTGTTTCCACATTCCCAGAGCCGTCTTATGTTTTCGGAGATTCTGTGTAGGTTTACCATGGTTCAACTGTGGAAAATATTTTACGACACCTATTAATTTAAAATATTTTATGAGGCCTTTTTTAGCAACACTTTAATAGTGAAATTTTTTTACGCCCTCAAAGACATCTATTGTATTTGGATTTCCCATTATTCCTATATGATAATGTCATCGTTGTTGCAAATAGGTACACCAATCATCAACGGATGCAGCCTCATCGCTCCTGGTAACGGCACTGAATGAAGGAAGAGATGTGATTATGGATGGAACATTCTCTTGGGTACCATTTGTTGTGCAAACAATAACAATGGCTAGGAATGTCCACCGTCGTCGTTACCGAATGGGAGCTGGTTACAAAGTGAATGATGATGGAACTACAACAGAGAACTATTGGGAAAGAATTGAAAATGAAGAACCTGAACAAATTGGTGGCAAAAAAAGGAAACCATATAGGTTAGAGCTTGTTGGAGTAGTATGTGATGCTTACCTTGCTGTTATTAGAGGCATAAGGTACATTCACTTCATTAATAAACCTTCATTTTTTTTTTGCTATAACCGTCCGATCCTCGAGAAAGGGAAGTCTCGTAATCTAGAGTTTAACTGAAAGGTAAGTAAAGTCTGATCAACGAAGAACTCGGATTGAAATCACTACTAACAAATAATTTTGAATGCCTAACAGGAGAGCTATCATGTGTAGAAGGGCAGTAAGAGTGAAGTCACAATTGAAATCACACAAGAGATTTGCAGATGCATTTATGACTTATTGTCAACTAGTAGATAATGCAAGGCTATACAGCACAAATGCTTTAGAAGGCCCACCCAAAGTAACACATTTTTCCTTGACCTTCTTTCTTAATCTTTCTATTAAGATCAAGTATATCGTTAGTCATGTCAGCACTCTCTGACCCTTGGGATCTGTTTTGGTCCTGATGAGTGTCTGAGACTCAACTCACTTATTCGAGAACTTTTTTTTTTTATAGTAAATGACGACTAGTATAATTTTTATGGTGGATTTTTTTCTTCATAAAAGTCCGACATCATAACCTAGTACTGACGAGATTACTATTTGTAAAGTTGATAGGATGGAAAGACAGAGACAAGACATTGCTAGTTGATCCAGATGAAATTGATTGTTTGAAGAGAGTGGCTAGGTTGAATGAAGATGCTGATTCTATATATGAACTTTACAAGCACCCTAACCCAACATGTGAAGCAGGATCCATATGGAAAGACATTGTGTTATCTCCTTCAAGGTTGAACATCCAACAGGAGCTTAAGTATTCAATTCAAAAGGTTGAGAGATTTTCACTCCAGAATGCTCCCTTAATGTTGGAGCAGTGATATTTAATGTTTTTCAAACTTAGCACTTAAGATTAGGTTCATAAGATGGAAATCAAATCATCCATGAGCTTTCATAGGTTTTTGAAACTTAAGAGTAGAATTTTTTGATTATTGTTGTATTAATGTGATAATTAACCTAAATGTACAAAAAACATCATGTAGTCAAACTCTTGAAATTGAGCAAGCAATAGCATATTCCTTCATGAAATTGAGCAACAATCATAGCATTTGACCTAAATGCAGCCCCTAAATAGAGAGCTAGATTCATGGATGTGAGACAACACCTCCTCTTAAATCTCATCATATTATGTGCATACAAGTTTTATCTTATGATGACAAATAACTTTGTATGTATTTAAAATAGATTTTAAAAATAGCATATCATATGTTGATTGTTTTGTTAGTAAATTGCTTTTAGAACCAATTTGTGCAAAGCTTAAATTAGAATCTATCATCGTTTTCTTTTATTGTACAACAAATCAACCGACCAACATGTACTTGATGTTAGGGTTAAGAAATTTGACATTTGTTTTGAACCGTCTGGAAGATCTAAGATCCAATAACAAGTGTTTAAGAGGAAGGCACATCGAACATGTAGACTTTCATCTCTGTCGAGGACACACGATTACGCCCTATGTTACATCAATCATTGTTGATATCTAATCAAACGACCATTTGCTTAAGGCGTTGAATCACATGCGGGAAGTTTTAACCGCTCATACTATATAAATATCAGATCGCGTCATTTCAAGAATTCAATTCATTCTCACTCTCATAATATTTTTCACTCAGTAACTGACTTAGGAGTTGGAGTGCTAACCTTGTAGGTTTATTCCCATGTTCTACCGTACCGGAAGTTTGCTCCATCGCATGAAGACTTCATTACAACTTTTTTCCACAATAGAACATTGGCGCCGTTTGTGAGAATCAACTCTTGATTTCTGCCACTTCTCTACGAAGACCATCTATATTCGCAGAGGACAGATCATTGATCTTCCTCTCAAGAAACATTGATTTCTTTCTCAAACAGATCAGATAATGAACTCTTTAAGCCATGGTGACATCGAATGCTACCAGACCTACCGCTCAATGTCACCCCACTTCTGCGACCACTAAAGCTCACAACGTTCCACCTCTCCTTTCGGTAGAGAAAAATCCAAGTCTAGTGACTTCTTCTTCGACTCCTGCTCAATAAGATCTTGCAACTCCAAAAATTGATCGGGGAACATTTCAAGCTTTACCGTTCTTTCAACCTATGCAACAATTTTTCCAAGTCCAACCTTCGCAGCAACCTCCTTCACAATCGCTAATGCCTAGACACGAGATGCTCTCAAACATTCAATAATTGCAAGTCTATTGAACAAGTGATTCTAAACAAAAGAGGGAGGTAAATTTTGATTTTCATAAATCATATTAATATTAAAACTATTTTCTTAAATTGTGATATATATCTTCTTTATTCCCTTCGCTACCTGAAGATTGCGCATTCCCTTCGATTGTCTTCTTTTTCTCCGCTTTCTGCTTCTTCGACACCGTCTTCTTCTTTACCACTGTCTTCTTCTTCGTCTTCACCTGACTCTTCTTCTTCTCCACCATTTTTTTCTTCCTCGAGTTCATCTTTTTCGTCATTTTGGTTAACGATTCTGCAGAATGAATGAATGTTAACAATGGAAAACCTAGGTTTTTAAGGGGGGAAAATAAGAAAATAAAGGGATGAACAAAAACCCTAGGCCCAATCAGCATCCAATACACAGTCATCAACATAAGGGATGCCAAGTGTGAAGATTCCCTAGCCATGTCAACATCAGGGGGACACAATTTGGAATCTAAGTTTCTTAAGGGGGGAATCAAAAAAAAAATTTAAGGGGAGAATATTAAATCTCGCTTATTTGGTAGGAAGTATCGTATATTAAATCCTAGAAAATATAAGAAAACATAAAAAGGATTAATAAAAAAAGTAAATATATATATATATATATATATATATATATATATATATATATATATATATATATAGATATAGATATATATATATATATATAAGTAAAAAAAATTAAAAAAAATAATGCCGCGTGGAATTTAAAAATTAAATCAAAAATAAAATCAAAATCCAACTGGACGCCACGTAGGAAGATTCTAAGTGAAATAATGACCCATGGTCTATGGTGAGGGAATCTCCATTTGTTAAGGGGAGATCACAATTTTTTAAGGGGGGAAAATCAAAACTCACTACTGAAGGATAGAAAAACACTTAGAAAGGGGGGGTTTGAATAAGTGTAGCTTTAAAAACTAGACAGATAAAAATAAATGCACAGTTATTTTTATCCTGGTTCGTTGTTAACTAAACTACTCCAGTCCACCCCCGCAGAGATGATTTACCTCAACTGAGGATTTAATCCACTAATCGCACGGATTACAATGGTTTTCCACTTAGTCCGCAACTAAGTCTTCCAGAGTCTTCTGATCACACACTGATCACTCCAGGAACAACTGCTTAGATACCCTCTAAGACTTTTCTAGAGTCTACTGATCAACACGATCACTCTAGGCTTAGTTCACTCCTAAGACTTCCCTAGAGTATTCTGATCAACACGATCACTCTAGTTCCTTACAACTTAATGTAATCAATTCTAAGAGTTTACAAATGCTTCTTAAAAGCGATAATCACAACTGTGATATTTCTCTTAATGTTTAAGCTTAATCTCACTAATATATTACAACAGCAATGTAGTGAGCTTTGATGAAGATGAAGATTCTGAGTTTTGAATGAACAGCGTTTTAGCAAGTTAATTTGAATTGTATTTGTTCAGGATCGTTAACCTTGCTTCTCATCAGAACTTCATATTTATAGGCGTTAGAGAAGATGACCGTTGAATGCATTTAATGCTTTGCGTGTTCCGTACAGCATCGCATTTAATGTTATACGCTTTTGTCAACTACCTCGAGCCTTGTTCACGCTGTGTCTACTGACGTAGCCTTTAGTAGCTTTTAACGTTCCTTTTGTCAGTCAGCGTAGCTTGCCACTTGTACTTTCTTCTGATCTGATGTTTGTGAATACAACGTTTGAATATCATCAGAGTCAAACAGCTTGGTGCATAGCATCTTCTGATCTTCTGACCTTGAAGTGCTTCTGAGCGTGATACCATCAGAACTTCAGTGCTTCTGTTCTCTTGTTCTTCTGATGCTTCCATAGACCCATGTTCTGATTTTGCTTCGACCATCTTCTGATGTCTTGCCAGACCATGTTCTGATGTTGCATGCTGAACCATTTGAGACAAAGCTTCTGAGCGCTGATTTATGCGTACTCTTTATATATATTTCCTGAAAAGGAAATTGCATTGGATTAGAGTACCATATTATCTTAAGCAAAATTCATATTATTGTTATCATCAAAACTAAGATAATTGATCAGAACAAATCTTGTTCTAACAATCTCCCCCTTTTTGATGATGACAAAAACATATATAAATGATATGAATTTGCGATCAGAAAGAATAGTAGGCAAAAGACAAATTACACAGCTATAGCATAAGCATATGAATATGTCTCCCCCTGAGATTAACAATCTCCCCCTGAGATAAATAATCTCCCCCTGAAATAAATACTCGAAGAACTTTAATAAAAGACTTCCCTGATTATTTCGGTAGAGACGATCATATAAGCTTCTTGTCTTCAGAGAATTCATAGCTTCTGACTTCTGCTTCCATAGGACAGCTTCAGAACTAGAATTTCTTTAGATCCTTAGAACACTCACAGCTTCTGATTCCTGCTTCCATCTAGGACAGCTTCAGAACTTGAATTTCTTTGATCTTCTGAACATTCACAGCTTCTGATTTCTGCTTCCATTCAGGACAGCTTCAGAACTTGAATTTCTTTGATCTTCTGAACATTCACAGCTTCTGATTTCTGCTTCCATTCAGGACAGCTTCAGAACTTGAGTTTTCTGGATCTTTAGAATATTCGCAGCTTCTGATTTCTGCTTCCCTCGGATAGCTTCAGAGCTTTGAATTTCTACCAACATCACTTCATGCTAGATTTGTATCAGAACATTGTTGAATGTACCAGAGCATCATCTGAGCATCTCTACATCCTGAAATGTTACAGAACAAAAACTAAACGACAAAAGTCAGCATGAACGAGTTAGAACGTAAAATGTATGTTTGAACACATTATATGAATCAGAGCCATATAGGCTGAAATAATGTATCAGAGCAAATGATGTATTAGAGCCATAACATTATATGTATCAGAGCAAATAGAATTTTGTCAGAATAAATAGACAAATATAGATCAAATTCTATTATCAGTGCTTCTGATTCATTCTTCTTTCTTGCTTCTGATTTTCTGAAGCTTGATAGCACTCAGCTTGCTTCAGTTTCCATGGTTTTGCTTCTTGTGTTTGCTTTGAAGATTCTCTTCAGTATACCTGCAAAACACTTAAACCATATAGAACTTTGCAGTTCTTGTTAGTGAATGTGTGGGAGCTTTACCCAGCAACTGATAGATTAATCAAATCATTTATCATTTATCTTCTCCCCCTTTTTGTCATATCATCAAAAAAGCATATTTCAAAAGATTCAGATGCATAAAACGACAAATAGAGTCACTGGAATGTAAAACAAAGAAAGTTTTTCATTGATAATCAAAAAAGGATTACAAGAAGCTGTTTAACAAGCAGATGCAACAAGGAAAATAAAACTACTAAGACCAAATCCTAGGACCCTAGCTAAGACAACGTCTGTGCCAGCATGCCATGAAGGAGTGAAACGCCTCATTGACTGCTTCTTGGGCTTTCAGGCGAGGGATCAGGGAGACTTGGTCCTGATGCAGATCTTCCACCATCTTTACCAGAGACAACGTTCTCAGCGGGTGAAGATGAAGAGATTTCTTCAGAAGAGATTAAGGGAGAGGAAAGGTTAGATGAAGAGGAAGCTGAGTCTTGAAGGTCGAAAGATGAGGAAGAAGATGGAGATGATGGAGGGCTTTCACCAGGGGGATGAAACACACGTCTAGAATAGTTTCCAGACAACATTGCTTCGAAAGGATTCACCTTGAGAGGATCATAGGTGATTTTGATCTTTTTGGGTTTGGAAGGTGATGTTTCAACAGCTTTCCTTTTGTTATTATTTCCTGGGCTTGATAAGAGTTCATGATGGGTTTGCAGAAAAATGAACAAGTAGAGTTTGATATGAAAGAGAGAGAGAGAAAAACTTGATGAGGAATGCAGAGAGAGATGAGAGGGAAAGAGAAGAGTTTGAAGAGTATTTAAAAGAAAATAAAGTGAAACGAATGATGAATAGCATTTAATGTTACGTGACGTGAGGAGAGATAATAAGGACAAATGAGGTGACTAGCACAGTTACCTATGGTCGGCGTCCCTTCAACTGCACGCACGCTTATCCATGAATAGTAACGACAGGTTTACCATCCCGAGATAAAACGTTACAGCTGTTTTGCTTTAAACGAGGTTCTGAATCAACTTAGACAATGAAACGTTAGTAATAACCGAATCATAATTTCTAAAAGAATTCAATCAGAACTTCTGATTAAAAAAAATGTTCCACATTCATTTCAGAAGATACTCATACATGAGAACTTCTCATCTTCTCATTCTGGGCATAAATCCATACTGATGTTCTTCAGAATGAACTTAAACCTATCTTCAGCCAGGGGTTTTGTAAAGATATCAGCCCATTGATGGTCTGTATCAACAAAGTTTAAAGATATAACACCCTTCTGAACATAGTCCCTTATGAAATGATGTTTAATCTCAATATGTTTAGCTTTTGAATGAAGAATAGGATTCTTAGATAAACATATAGCAGAAGTATTATCACAGAATATAGGAATGTTACTCTCAAATATCTGATAATCTTCTAACTGACTCTTCATCCAGAGCATCTGTGTACTACAACCAGCAGCAGCGACATATTCTGCTTCTGTTGTTGATAGAGCAATGGTTGCTTGCTTCTTGCTGTACCAGGAGATCAAATGACTTCCAAGAAATTGGCAACTTCCTGAAGTACTTTTTCTTTCAATTCTGTCTCCAGCATAATCAGCATCGCAGAATCCTACTAAGTTGTATTCTTTAGATTTTCTGTAAACTAAGCCAACATTAGTAGTACCTTTCAGATACCTTAGAATTCTCTTAACAGCAGTTAAATGAGATTCTCTAGGATCTGATTGAAATCTAGCACACAAGCAAACACTGAACAGAATATCAGGTCTAGAAGCAGTCAGATATAGAAGAGATCCAATCATACCTCTGTATAACTTCTGATCTACCTTCTTACTTACCTCATCCTTACCTAGGATGCATGTTGGATGCATAGGAGTTTTGGCTTCTTTGCAGTCTAGAAGATTAAACTTCTTCAGAAGTTCCTTCACATACTTGGTTTGGTGAACATACGTTCCTTCTGATGTTTGATTTATTTGTATTCCAAGGAAATACTTGAGTTCTCCCATCATGCTCATTTCAAACTCAGCCTGCATAGACTCAGCAAACTCCTTTCCAAGTGTAGCATTAGATGTTCCAAAAATAATATCATCTACATATATTTGACAAATTAAAATATCCCTTTTAAAGGTTTTACAAAAGAGAGTAGTGTCCACTTTTCCTCTAGTGAAACCATTATCTAGAAGGAAAGAACTTAAGCGTTCATACCAAGCTCTGGGAGCCTGTTTCAATCCATACAATGATTTCTTAAGTTTAAAAACATGATTAGGAGACATAGAGTCTTCAAAACCAGGAGGTTGATGGACATAAACTTCTTCATCTATATAACCATTTAAGAAGGCACTCTTGACATCCATCTGATAAAGAGTGATGTTATGTTGAGTGGCAAAATAAATTAATAGACGAATAGATTCTAACCTGGCCACTGGTGCAAAGGTTTCTGTATAATCAATCCCTTCTTGCTGACTATAACCCTGAGCCACCAGTCTGGCTTTGTTTCTTACCACTTCACCTTTCTCACTGAGCTTGTTTCTGAAGACCCATTTTGTACCAATTATATTGAATCCATCTGGTCTAGGAACAAGATCCCAAACATCATTCCTTGTAAACTGATTCAGTTCTTCTTGCATAGCAATTATCCAGTCTGGATCTTCTAGAGCATGATCAGCAGAAGTTGGCTCGATCAAAGATACAAGACCTAATTGACAGTCTGCATTGTTCTTAAGGAATGCTCTTGTTCTGATTGGATCATCCTTCTTTCCAAGAATGACATCTTCTGAATGACCAGAGATGAGTCTGGATGATCTTCTGACAGATGGTTCTTCAGATATGCTTAGATCCTCCAGAGAAGCTGATACTTGATCTTCAGATTCTTTGCTTCTGAGAAGTTCTGCTTCTGATGCGTTGCTTCTTGGCTCAACAACTTCTGATATATCAATATCACAATCTGCAAAATTATCAAACTGCTTTGGTTTTTCAGAACCAAGCTTATCATCAAACCTGATATTGATTGATTCTTCTACAACCAATGTTTCAGTATTGTATACTCTGTAGCCTTTTGAGCGTTCAGAATATCCAAGAAGGAAACACTTTTGAGCCTTGGAATCAAACTTACCAAGATGATCTTTAGTGTTCAGAATAAAGCATACACATCCAAAAGGATGGAAATATGAAATGTTGGGCTTTCTATTCTTCCACAATTCATAGGGAGTCTTATTTAGAATAGGTCTGATAGAGATTCTATTCTGAATATAGCATGCAGTGTTTATTGCTTCTGCCCAGAAATGCTTAGCCATATTGGTTTCATTGATCATGGTTCTGGCCATTTCTTGTAGAGTCCTATTCTTTCGTTCTACAACTCCATTTTGCTGAGGAGTTCTAGGACAAGAGAAATCATGGGCAATACCATTTTCTTTGAAGAATTCTTCAAAGGATTTGTTCTCAAATTCACCACCATGATCACTTCTGACCTTTATGATTTTACACTCTTTTTCAGATTGAATCTGAATGCAGAAATCAAAGAACACTGAATGAGTCTCATCCTTGTGTTTCAAGAATTTTACCCATGTCCAGCGGCTATAATCATCTACGATGACTAATCCATATTTCTTCCCTCTGACAGATGCTGTTTTGACTGGGCCAAACAGATCAATGTGCAAGAGTTCTAATGGCCTTGAGGTAGAAACAACATTCTTGGACTTGAATGCAGGTTTGGAGAACTTGCCCTTCTGACATGCTTCACAAAGAGCATCTGATTTGAATTTCAGATTAGGGAGTCCTCTGACCAGATTCAGTTTGTTAATCTGAGAAATCTTTCTCAAACTAGCATGACCTAATCTTCTGTGCCAGACCCACTGCTCTTCAGAAACAGACATAAGACAAGTCACCTTCTGACTCATAAGATCTTGCAGATATGTCTTATAAATGTTGTTCTTCCTCTTGCCTGTAAATAGGATTGAGCCATCCTTCTGATTTACAGCCTTGCAAGACTCTTGATTAAAGATTATATCATAACCATTGTCACTCAATTGACTGATAGATAAGAGGTTATGTGTTAGTCCTTCTACAAGAAGTACATTAGAGATGGAAGGAGAGTTACCAGACTTTATAGTTCCAGAGCCAATTATCTTGCCCTTCTGATCTCCTCCAAACTTGACTTCTCCTCCAGACTTAAGCACCAGGTCTTGGAATATAGACCTTCTTCCTGTCATGTGTCGCGAGCATCCAGAGTCCAGGTACCATGACATGTTGTGCTTTGTCCTTTTTGCAGTCAAGGATATCTGCAATAGGAATAATCTTATCCTTAGGTACCCACATCTTTTTGGGTCCTTTCTTGTTAGATTTTCTCAAGTTCTGATTGAACTTGGGTTTAACATTATAAGCAATAGGAGGAACAGCATGATAATTCTTAATGTGAGTTTCATGATATTTCCTAGTTTGTGTCACATGCTTTTTGGTGTGTGTTATGTGAAAACTTTGAGCATGTGAAGTGTGCCTAATATCATGGGAGTGGCCATACTTGAACTGATCATACAATGGCTTGTATGTGATTTTCATTTCATTAACAGGTTCAAGTTTGTATGGGGTTTCACCCTCAAAACCAATGCCTACTCTTTTGTTTCCAGACACAGCATATATCATAGAAGCTAGCTGACTTCTGCCAATACTTCTAGATAAGAACTTCCTGAAACTTAAATCATATTCTTTCAGAATATGGTTTAGACTAGGAGTGGATTTTTCTGAATCAGAAGGAGATCCAACATTATTGGATAATTTTAAAAGTTTTTCTTTTAATTCAGAATTCTCCAACTCAAGCTTCTTTGTTTCAAATTCAAATTGCTTTTTCAGCTTTTTGTATTTGAGACTAATCTGAGACTTGAGTTCCAGAAGTTCAGTTAGACCGGAAACTAACTCATCTCTAGTAAGTTCAGAAAATACCTCTTCAGAATCTGATTCTGATGTAGATTCTGATCCGTCATCTTCTGTCGCCATCAGCGCACAGTTGGCCTGCTCATCTTCTGAATCATCTTCTGACTCATCCCAGGTTGCCATAAGACCTTTCTTCTTATGAAACTTTTTCTTGGGACTTTCCTTCTGAAGATTTGGACATTCATTCTTGTAGTGTCCAGGCTCATTGCATTCATAGCACATGACCTTCTTCTTGTCAAATCTTCTTTCATCAGAAGATTCTCCACGTTCAAATTTCCTTGAACTTCTGAAGCCTCTGAACTTCCTTTGCTTGGTCTTCCAGAGTTGATTTAGCCTTCTGGAGATCAGGGACAATTCATCTTCTTCTTCAGATTCTGATTCTTCAGGATCTTCTTCTCTAGTCTGAAAAGCGTTAGTGCATTTCTTGATATTAGATTTTAATGCAATAGACTTACCTTTCTTTTGAGGCTCATTTGCGTCCAGCTCTATTTCATGACTTCTCAAGGCGCTGATAAGCTCTTCCAGAGAAACTTCATTCAGATTCTTTGCAATCTTGAATGCAGTCACCATAGGACCCCATCTTCTGGGTAAGCTTCTGATGATCTTCTTTACGTGATCAGCCTTGGTGTATCCCTTGTCAAGAACTCTCAATCCAGCAGTAAGAGTTTGAAATCTTGAAAACATCTTTTCAATGTCTTCATCATCCTCCATCTTGAAGGCTTCATACTTCTGGATTAAAGCTAGAGCATTAGTCTCCTTGACTTGAGCATTTCCTTCATGAGTCATTTTCAAGGACTCATATATGTCATAGGCCGTTTCCCTGTTAGATATCTTCTCATACTCAGCATGAGAGATAGCATTCAGCAAAACAGTTCTGCATTTATGATGATTCCTGAAAAGCTTCTTTTGATCATCATTCATTTCTTGCCTTGACAGCTTTGCGCCATTTGCATTTACTGGATGTTTGTAACCATCCATTAGAAGATCCCATAGATCACCATCTAGACCCAGAAAGTAACTTTCCAGTTTATCTTTCCAGTATTCAAAGTTTTCACCATCAAATACCGGCGGTCTAGTATAACCATTGTTACCGTTGTATTGCTCAGCAGAGCCAGATGTAGATGCAGGTGTAGGTGTAGACTTTTCACTTTCATCAACCATCTTTTACTGAAGCGTTTTTCTCTTCCTGAATCTTTTCTAAACACGGTTAAGTGCTTGCACCTTAGAACCGGCGCTCTGATGCCAATTGAAGGATAGAAAAACACTTAGAAAGGGGGGGTTTGAATAAGTGTAGCTTTAAAAACTAGACAGATAAAAATAAATGCACAGTTATTTTTATCCTGGTTCGTTGTTAACTAAACTACTCCAGTCCACCCCCGCAGAGATGATTTACCTCAACTGAGGATTTAATCCACTAATCGCACGGATTACAATGGTTTTCCACTTAGTCCGCAACTAAGTCTTCCAGAGTCTTCTGATCACACACTGATCACTCCAGGAACAACTGCTTAGATACCCTCTAAGACTTTTCTAGAGTCTACTGATCAACACGATCACTCTAGGCTTAGTTCACTCCTAAGACTTCCCTAGAGTATTCTGATCAACACGATCACTCTAGTTCCTTACAACTTAATGTAATCAATTCTAAGAGTTTACAAATGCTTCTTAAAAGCGATAATCACAACTGTGATATTTCTCTTAACGTTTAAGCTTAATCTCACTAATATATTACAACAGCAATGTAGTGAGCTTTGATGAAGATGAAGATTCTGAGTTTTGAATGAACAGCGTTTTAGCAAGTTAATTTGAATTGTATTTGTTCAGGATCGTTAACCTTGCTTCTCATCAGAACTTCATATTTATAGGCGTTAGAGAAGATGACCGTTGAATGCATTTAATGCTTTGCGTGTTCCGTACAGCATCGCATTTAATGTTATACGCTTTTGTCAACTACCTCGAGCCTTGTTCACGCTGTGTCTACTGACGTAGCCTTTAGTAGCTTTTAACGTTCCTTTTGTCAGTCAGCGTAGCTTGCCACTTGTACTTTCTTCTGATCTGATGTTTGTGAATACAACGTTTGAATATCATCAGAGTCAAACAGCTTGGTGCATAGCATCTTCTGATCTTCTGACCTTGAAGTGCTTCTGAGCGTGATACCATCAGAACTTCAGTGCTTCTGTTCTCTTGTTCTTCTGATGCTTCCATAGACCCATGTTCTGATTTTGCTTCGACCATCTTCTGATGTCTTGCCAGACCATGTTCTGATGTTGCATGCTGAACCATTTGAGACAAAGCTTCTGAGCGCTGATTTATGCGTACTCTTTATATATATTTCCTGAAAAGGAAATTGCATTGGATTAGAGTACCATATTATCTTAAGCAAAATTCATATTATTGTTATCATCAAAACTAAGATAATTGATCAGAACAAATCTTGTTCTAACAACTACAATGGCAGGGGGTAAAGTACATTTAACCCTAAAAAAATGTATTTCACCATGGTCGAAACAGTCAACCGTGGTGAAAAGTTGCGCGCCAATTATTATATACCATGGTGTGGCTTGGAATCAAACTCATGACCTTTATATATTTCACCAGGGTTGATTAATATGACGGTGGTGATATGTGGTGCGCTATCTAGTTTCTCACCATGATCAAACCCTAACTTACCACGTTTCATCAATCATGATGGAAATAAGTATACTTACTACCACACCCTACCTTATCACGATTTATCAATCGTGATGGTATCCCTTTGTGAACCATGGTGTAAGGTCCTTTTTGTAGTAGTGTCACAAGGCGCTAAGGCAACTTTGGTGAAATAATAGAAAAGAAATAGAAAGTGAGAAAGAACGAGTTATGGTGTATTTTGGAATAGGGGAAGCCCTCTATCTATAGGAGAAATATGTCTCAAAAAGAAAAATGATTCATGGACTTTTTAATGCATTCAATCGATTAAGACATATGTTTAATTGATTAGATAGGCTAAATATGGAATGTTTTCAAATATGTTGTTATAAACCGATTATGGATTGTAGTTGGATGAAAGCCAATAAATAAGTAACGAGTACGAGAAAAGATTGTTACAATTTCTTGATTTCGCAGATAAAAACCTTCCTAACAACAATGAGATTTTTTGGTGTCCTTGTATAAATTGCCATAATATACAAAAACATCTCATGGACTGTTATATTTAATCATGGGTATGACATGGTGAAGGGACAAAAAAGAGACCTTTTTTCACAAATAGTTGAAGATGATAAATATATGACAAAAAAGAGTCCATTATTGTTGCATTGCATTGTTGTGATATGTTGTGAATTAATGATGCTTGATTAATTGTGATGTGAATGACTTAACTGATAATTGGGATTGAATCATGAGATGGTGTTGTGAATAGGTGATGATGTGGAGGTGTGAGTAAGTATGCGCATATGATGAATATGTCGTATCGATATATGTGTGATTGGTTATTTGTATACCACTACTATATCCATTCCTTCTGTCTTATATAATATTTATGAAATACTCACCCTTTTTGTTTGAATGTTGCATCCACGTGGGTAACACACAGGTAATCAGGAGTAGTCTGTTAAAGTTAGAGAATAACTTCATGACGTCCTTTTACCGTTTGTTTAGATTGAAGGGATTCTTACTCTGATACGTAACACCGGGTCGGGGTTGCTATGTTTGAAACTATTATGTTCTCTAACTATTTTGGACTTGATTGCATTTGTGATGAGTTAACTTTCAAAGGATTTTGATGTTTGAGTTATAACTGATGAACCATGAGGTTTAATTGATGTTTTATCAAGATTATTCTAAAGATGTTTTGAATTATAACATGCTTTGCTTTATGATGATGAAAGAGATATATTTTAAATAAATTTTGAGAACTCGTGTTACGGAGCTGGACTATTGTTTGTGGAGTTTTTATAACGATGTGACACCCTTGTTTGGTGATTGTATTTTAATTTAAATCGTATTATATTGTGAATATTCTTGGTGGGTTAGAAGAGTGTTACACTAGACACATTTTTATTGGGGTATTACAGTTGGTATCAGAGCAAGTTGATTCTCGACCCAACCATGAGACATCATTAGTAAATTCTTTTTATGCTTCATATGTGTGTTTGTCGGCATGATCCCTAATATCATATTATATAGTGTTAGGACTGATCAACTTGATTTATATATGTATGACAGGCAGGATCATGGTTGAGCGACGTCGGGGACGTGGGAGACTTAGAGCCCAAAATGTAAAACCAAAGCAAAGGGTTAGAAATGACGAGAACTAATAGCCTCAATTTATGTAGCAGATGCAACAGTGACAACAACAACAATAATAGTTTATACTATAAATGATGCAGTAGATGCAAGGTTATCCTCAACCTCAACCCACTCTACAAAATGTGGGAATTATAGGTTTTAGGGAATTCTACTGGATTAATCCTCCCAAGTTTGAAGGTGGTCTTAAACCTCTACTGGCTCAAGGCTGGCTCACTGGGATAGAGAAAGTATTCTAGATGGTTCCTTGTAGTGAGGAGGATAAAGTGACATTTTCCACTCAAACGCTGAGAGGTCAAACAATAAGGTGGTGGATGTTTTAGCTTGCATTAATATTCAAGGAATTCCAAAGGTTTGGGAAAGTTTCAAGGTTGTGTTTCTTGACAAATACTTTTTGAATAGCTTAAGAGCGCATAAAGAGTTAGAATTTCTACAACTCTGTCAAGGAAGTATGTTTGTTGCTGAGTATGTTGAAAAATTTGAAGATATGGATGTCTACTCTAATCATGCCTTGTATGTGCATGATGATATATGGAAGATAAATCAATTCATGTTTGGGCTCAGAGGTGAAATTGATCACAATGTTGCTCAACATCAGTTCTACACTTATGCTGAGTTATTGCAATAATGTTATGTTGCAGAGAATAGCTTGAAAAAAAATCAGGCTGAGAGAGACCAATCAAGGAAAGATCACAAGGATTTGAGTATGACTAGTCACTAGTTGAAACCAAATGGATCTCCATCTAAAGGAAAGCAAACTCAGGGCACGAAACTAGTGCAGCCTTCGTCGTGTCTGATCAATGTTGTTCATATTGTTGAGTTAAGGGACGCGACACCCAAAGCTTCTTGCATTTGAAATGAGACATTGAAAGAATAATTCAAGAGATCCATTTGAATAAATTTGTACAAGATCCTCATTAGGGGGCAAGCTTGAACACATACTCCACCAGTAGGCCAAGATTTCTGTTCTCCAAGGAAAGTGGGTAAGGACCAAAGCACGAAAAAAACACTATTACTATGTGATACACCCTTAACACCATAACCAAAAGGATTATAAGGATAATGTGAGTCGAGTTTAACCAAGAAAAGATACATAAAGAAATTAAACCACATCTAAGGATGCTAAAACATTCGACGATTTTAAAGACCCTAAATATCAATTTAACAAAAAAATATAAGGAAAAAGTTGTTCCTCATTCTAACTATTCTGATCATAGTACAAATTTTCAACTAGAATATCAAGAAAGCTTTGAATGACCCAAAAAGTTCTATAGACATCTTAAATTGGGAGGTCTTTGAAGGGTTGAACTTACAACCTTATGGAAATCTTTTAAAAGGATTATCAAGTGACCAAATAAATCTAATAGGTCACATAACTCTTAACACGATGTTTAATGCATGAAAAAGATTCTAAAAAATAGTGAAGGTACACTACCTTGTGATATGTGCCTTATTCTTATCCTACAACATCGTATGACAAATAATGTACAACGCGTTAGGAGGCCCCATCTCCACTCTATATTTAATTCATAAGTATCCTTTAAATAACGGTAACGCGAGGATCGTAAAGGAATACAGAGAGATACCCAAACAATTGTATATTTCTACTAGAAGTTGCAATAGTTAAATATTTCTTGTGTTTTTATGTGATTGAGTTTCTTTAAATAAAAAATAGTTGTAAACAAAACTTAATTTATGTTAAGAAAATAAATATAGTTTGTTACAATATTAAAATTTTAAGAAATAAATTATAATTCTGCATAATATGTAATATTTGGCAATATAGGTTGTTTAGTAGAATTTGTTCAACTTCAATGGCCTTTTCACCAACTGTTTTATATTCAAATCTCAACGAATTTTCATGATTTTGGATGCAATAGAATCCTCACTTAACCTATTATCTTAACGGGTGTGGATTGATCAAATCCCTGATGAAAGCATTCCCTTAATTAGAGAAAAACATTTATAACATCATGAAAAACCCTAATAATGACCTTTGTGCATTCAAAACGAAAATTCTCCCAGACCACCAATCCATTCTTCAAGCTGAAACATCCGTTAGAAAGCTGATATAATATCCTAAAAGTTGTAAAAAAAATCATCCAAATCCGTGAACCACAACTCAAGTTATGACCAAATGAATCTACCTCAAAAGCACAACTAAAACTCCCAACAAATCCCAAATCACAAAGCATTTCTCATATTCTCCACCGATTAATCAAAGCAAACCGTTGATAGCATTCCCATCTAAGGGCTAGCATTCAAACTGGAAGAAGGCATCGATCCTTGTCGGATTCTCTTAACCAATGAGAATTAAGTAATCGAATATTACCTCACGCACAATTCACTATTTAAACCATCCATTTCCCTTCAAATTATCACACACAAAAATACTTCAATTTCCACTATTACACACTCTTCTCTTCTTCCATAATTCAATTCCCTTTCAAATCTATTCCCATGGCCACCGAAGAACCAATTATCGCCGTTGAACCTGTGCCTGAGCCAGCGATCGCCGAACCTCCAGCCTCTGAGAAAGTGGAGGAACCAAAAGTTGAAGCTGGGAAGACGAAGAAAACGAAGGAATCCAAACCTAAGAAAGCTTCCAAGCCACGAAACCCTGCTTTGCATCCTACTTACGAAGAGGTTCGATTCAATTCACTGATTTCCAATTCTTCGTTTGTTCAATTTTACTGTTTCGTAACTAATTATAGTTTAAATTGGATCTGAACTTTGATTGGTTTGATTGAATTGCAGATGATTAAGGATGCAATTGTGTCGTTGAAGGAGAAGAACGGTTCGAGCCAATACGCAATTGCGAAATTCATTGAAGAGAAGCACAAACAGCTTCCTGCTAACTTCAAGAAGCTATTGCTCCAAAATCTGAAGAAAAAAGTTGCTTCTGGAAAGCTCGTTAAAGTTAAAGGCTCATTCAAGCTCTCTGCAACGGCTAAGAAGCCAGTAGTTGCCAAACCGAAGACAAAGCCAGTAGCTGCAAAGGTGAAGTCTGTGAAGGCTAAGACAGCCGCTAAGCCAAAAGCTAAAGCTGTTGTTAAGCCAAAGGCTGCTTCAAAGGCCAAATCTGTTACTACCAAGCCCAAAGCTGCTGCTGCCAAGCCCAAAACTACCGTCAAGCCTAAAGCTGCTGCCGAACCCAAAGCTGCCATCAAGCCCAAAGCTGCTGCTAAGGCTAAAACTGTTGCTAAGCCCAAAGCAGCTGCGAAACCAAAGCCCGCAAAGGTTGCAAAGACATCGACGAAGACTACACCAGGAAAGAAAGTTGCTGTTGCGAAGCCTGCGCCTAAGAAAGCTCCTGTGAAGAGTGTTAAGTCTCCAGCCAAGAAGGCTTCCGGTGTGAAGAGAGGGGGAAGGAAATGAGAGCATTGTCTTTTAGCTTTTGCAGTGTAAAAATCTTGTGTTCGCTTTGTCCAATACAGTTAGTTTATACTATAATATAGTAGTTTATTATTACATACTTTTGGTTTTTTTTTTCCGTCCCATTGAAATAAACGTGATAGAACTATATAAATCACATAGTTAATTAAAACACAAATTACTTACTAAATTTAAGTCTCTCCACATATTACATTTAAATTGAGAATAGTACTTATTAACTTGAGATTACTTATCTTTTTTAATTTCTTGGTTAGCACATTTTAATCTATTATTTGAATGGAAATTTCTATGTGTCTAAATCTAAATGATCATACCTTTGGTTACTTGTTTTCTAAGAAAGTGTAATTTCTTTTCATTGTGTTTGCTATGAACTATGGATGGTTAATAAGACTCAATTAGAATGTTTGAAGTAGTTTTTTGTTAAAAGAGCAAAATAATTAATTTATTAATAGTAACCTAGTTAATGAATATAAGCACCAATATAAGCATCAAACATAGCATATCAATATAAGCACCAAATACATTCCTAACAAACAGAAACACCTATCGGAGCCAATCTATACCAATTGGAGACAAAAACATATTAAAATTAGACTTAATGAATCTGCAGCAATGCAAAAGACCTAGACCTATATTCATTGAAGTCCCGGGCAACAGTGATAAACAACTTGTTGCCGGCTAAATTTCAGGTTACATCATAAAAACTTCAGCCAAACTCATTGCATCAAATTTGAAATCCTGCTGCCTGCTATATTTCATATTATTCCACATAATTCACTCCATTCAAAATACAGCCAGCACCCCCTCATAATCGACAAAACAACCAAGTGCTCTGTCACAACACCCATAATCATTCGTCCAAAATACCGGGGCACGCTCTATGATGTGGAACTACTGAGTAATTCTATCCTTAAATTATTTGAACTGCAACCATTTCTAAGATAAAGTTTTTGCCTCTTAAACCATTCTTGCGATGATAGTTTTTTTTTTTTTGTTTTGAATGATCTTTTCATTCCTAACCTTCTAAATTGTCCATACATAAGCGAACCATAGCACTACCATCTTTAAAGATGTCAGACTCCCTCTGCGCATCAGCCCTTCAAATTGTACTAAGTGCTACCAACAATCATTCGGAAAGACAGTAACCACTCCAAGCCAATGACAAATGTTGTTCTACACAACAGCAAAAATAGGATACTAAAAAATGTGAGATGTTGTTGACTATTCGTTATCACGCTCTCCAGAACACGGATTCACATCTTGCTCGACCACTCCTATTCTAGCAAGATTGTCATTAGTTGGAATCCTGTTATGAATCATTCTCCACATCATCCCTAACACTTTTGATGGAATCGCCTTATCCCACACCCTATGCCACAAGATTGTAGAAAGATTTTGAGACTCTGACATTGATCTCTTGTATGCCTCTTTCCCTGAATACTCATCTGCATTTGTTTGAGGCTAATTGCCTAATGTTAACTCATTCATATCCTTCCACCAAACTAATCTAACACTACTCCCCGAAATTAAATTCTCATTTGACATCCCGTATCTGTATCTATTGACCAACGCCTTATACCACAAATCTTACTTTTCTATTTTGGCTTTCCATACCCATTTTCCTAACAAAACATTATTAAACACCCTCATATTTTTTATACCCAAACCGATTTCTTCTAGAGGCATACACACATTCTCCCAACTAATCCAATTTATTTTCGTGTCGTCCTTGCTACCCCCATAAAAAATATTTAGAATCCTTGCCGCCTCACCAATCCAACTGATAGGAGGTGCAGGTGCAGTTAGATATTTCAATTAGTAATATAATTATATTAGTGTTATTTTATTTTGAATGTTTTGTTGAATTGGGCTTTTAATTTAGGTCTTCTATTTAGGATCACTATGAGTACTATATATGTAGTCCTTTGAGACTTTGAAGAGTATCAATCAAAGAAATCAAGTTATTTTTATCTCTATTTCCTTAATTTATTTTAATGTCTTTCTCTTTTTATTGTTGAACCCTAAATTGATAGTTTTGGTAGGATAGCTTCCTATCAATTGGTGCTTTCATTTTCGATCTCACTTCCGCTTAAATTCATGACAATATTATTATTTGACGGAGAAGAAGATGCTTATTGGTGGATTCTTTGTTTTGAGAAATTTTTCAAAGAGCATAAAACACCCGAGTCATTGAAGGTTTTGAAAGTTGTTGGAGCATTGAGAGGTTCTGCTTTCACATAGTGAATATGGTGGTGTCGTGTTCATCGTAGATATAACTGGGATACATTTACAACAACACTATTATGGCGTTTTAAGCCAGAGTGGAGACCCATTTTACCGCTTGATGATGAAGAAGAGGAACCAACATCTGAATCAAAGGAGGATGTAGAAGGAGCATCAGATCTGTCCGGAAAATCTTCTAAAGGTGAAACCTTGGGTGGAATTTCAATTTCAAAAGAAACAAAAGAGGAAACAGAAGAAATCAAAGAACAATCCGTTGTCGGTGAATCTGTTGTTGAGAAGATTCTCGAAAAGCCCTATGTTAATTCGGCTCTTCTCTACAATGATGTCGATTTTACAATTTCTCCAATTCCACCAAAATCACACCCTATTCACCATCGGTGAGGGTTTCCAATGCCACTACTCAATTTCACTCAAAAAATTGATTACATTCCAAAAGAGATGCGACTACTACCAATTTTAGATCCATCCATTCCCTCAAAACCATTTCCAGCAACATTGAGGTCCAAAACCCACATATCACTCATCGCAAACCATTATTTTCCCTCTCTTCACCCTCATAAAGAGTACTACACAAAAGAAACAGAAAAATTCAAATTGTTATTGCTGAGAGAGTGGAAGCGATTTTTGAAGGACATGATGTATTGGATTCATGCCACCCCTGCTGAAATAATCCAAACCAGAGATCTTCCGCCAAAGTCGTCGCAGCTTGTATTGTGTTGGTCTGAACCATCCAGTCATCATCCCACATGGAAGGTAAGCATTGCCACCGATACATTTAGCTTTTCAATTCTATTGAATGTATTAACTGGAGATAAAGATGTTATGTATCAGTTGTTGTTATTTGTACCTATAATGCAACATGAATTCCATTTTGCGATTTCTCCAAAACCACCAGACCGACGCTGTTGCATCTTGGTGTACGAATCATGGTTGTCAAACTGGGTTTTCTCGCATAAATTGTATCATGACGATAACTACCCTGCAATTTGGTCAAGTTTGGTACACGTGGTGTTATTGTATTTCTATTTTATATTGGAACCAAATGGCATTGAAGTTGAATCGGAAAAGTTTCTCCAGCAATATGAAGCTTTTGTCAATCACTTCAGTTTTAAAATGTTTATGTTCACAACAAGTTCCCTTGCTCCAAAAACCTGCACAAAAACTGTTTGACAAATTGTCACAAAGACCAAATTGCATTATCTCTTATATGTTTAGTGCCACCATGCATCCTGCTGTAGAGAGGCTTGCTAGGAATTATTTGAGGAACCCTGTTGTGGTGACTATAGGCACTGCTAAAAAAACAAGTGACTTGATCAACCAACATGTGATCATGATGAAGGAATCGAAGAAGTTATATAAGCTTCAGAGATTGTTGGATGAGCTTAATGACAAAATCGCAATTGTGTTTGTCAACACCAAGAAGAGTGTCGATTTTCTTGCTAAGAGTTTCGATAAGGAAGGCTATCGTGTGACTACTTTGCACAGAGGTAAATTACAGCAACAGAGGGAAATAATATCTAATTTCAAGGGAGTAAAATTTTCGCCTCGAAAACAAGGATCTCGTCCGTCTACTCTAACCATCCCTCCTGCTGCGGATGCTGCAAATTATCCCTCTTATGCAGTTGCGCCACTTTCGCCTGCTCTTTCAGATAATACTTCTAATGCTGTTACAACATTTCCGGTGAACGCAAATCATTCGCCATCTTCTTAATCACCTCATGTTATGGCAGCTTCCTCCTTGCCCTCTCAGTCGCCTCCTGAGATCACAGCTTTCTCATTGCCCGATCCTTCAACTCAAGTCGCTGTTTTGATGGATGAAGAAACTTCGAATACTCTTGAACCAATGGATAACAGAATGGTGAACCATTTTGTTCTGGAATTTTTGAGGAAGAACAAGAAGGATCCTGTTGAGAAGTGTTTGAGCGGTGCTAAGATGGACAAGAACATTGTCTATGATGTTGTTCTGATTGGTGGATCTACTAGGATTCATAAACTTCAGTAGCTTTTACAAGAATTCTTCAATGGGAAGGAGCTTCGTAAGAGTATAAACCTTGATGAGGTTGTTGCTTATAGTGTTGCAGTTCAAGCTGCTATTTTGAATGGTGGGGGGAATGAGAAAGTACAGGATCTGTTGTTACTTGATGTTATAGTTGCTGCTCTAAGAAAACAGAAAGTGCTGATTCCGAATGATACCAAAGAACTCTATGAACTTGATATGGTAGAGTATGCAAAGAAAGGGAGTAACACTTACAAAATTGATTCCACTCCAACATTGAGGTTCCTAGACAAGGCATGTGTGATAGTAGGATCTACAAGTTCATGGATGTTATGCACAGTTACACATGCAAAAAAGACAAAACAAATGCTAATTCACTATTCTAATTCATTTATGGTTGTTGGAGTAGCAGTTGCTCTTTCAGCTCTTTACTATACTGAGTTGGCCAGTTGTTTTCCTTCTGCTGGAAGTTCTTATCACTATGCTTACATATGCCTTAGTGAAGGGGTGACTTGGTTGATTGGCTGGTCTTTAATTCTAGAATATGGGATTGGTGGAACTGCTGTTGCTCGTGGCATAACTCCTAGTTTGGCTGCACTTATTGGCGGTGTTGACAACTTGCCGGCATTTTTATCCTATCAACATATTACTTGGATTGATATTTTGTAGGTCCACTTGCAGCAATTACGATATTCATTCTTACTGGGATCCTTTCTACTGTGTTCATCATTGCTTGGTGGAATGTTGCATCAGCCTAGAATTTTGATGGCTATGGGGAGGAATGAACTGCTATCACCATTTTTAGAACCTTGAGGATAATGTTCAAGTGAACCCGGCGGCAATGATAGGAGGTGCAATTAGATATTTCAATTAGTAATATAATTATATTAGTGTTATTTTATTTTGAATGTTTTGTTGAATTGGGCTTTTAATTTAGGCCTTCTATTTAGGATCACTATGAGTACTATATGTGTAGTCCTTTGAGACTTTGAAGAGTATCCATCAAAGAAATCAAGTTATTTTTATCTCTATTTCCTTAGTTTATTTTAATGTCTTTCTCTTTTTATTGTTGAACCCTAAATTGATAGTTTTGGTAGGATAGCTTCCTATCACCAACCCTGCGATACATCGATTCCCACCAACAAGCTTTTTTGTAAATTTTCCTTTAATCCTGACATTAATTCAAACAACATCAAAATTGTCTTTATGATCTTAATGTTCGACTAATTCTTCTCACCTATAATCAATGTATCACCTGTGTATTGTAAGTGAGAAAACTGATCTACGACGACCTCAAATATGTAACACGAATACTTTCCTAACTCAATAGCTTTCTTCATCAATAAACTAAAATCTTCTATTGTGATTAGGAAAAGGAACGATGACAGTGGATTCACTTGTCTTAAACGATGACCCGTCTTAAACTTCATCATTGGACTTCTGTTCATCCACACCAAAAGTGTAGTCGAACTTAAGTTTTCCTTGATCCATTTAGTCCATTTTTCCACTTATTACATTTCCATTGAGAATAATACTTATTAACTTGAGATTACGTATTTTTGTAAATTTATTGGTTAGGACATTTTAACCTATGGCAATTTCTATACATTTAAGAAAGAGTAATTTCGTTTCATTGTGTTTGTTATGATCTATGGAACTCTTATATATAATATTTCATGGGGTTTGTAAAACTCAACTAGAAGATCCATCTCTCTAGCAAAAAAACCGTCTAAACATGAATTCAATATCTCATTTAGCCACTATATTACCACGACTATTTAGCCACCATAGTCATATCTCATTTTTTACGCGCATGTTTTTTTAATTTACTAAGAAACTTTTCATCTCGGTTCCTAAAAAGAACCGTGGTAATGAATTTGGGTGACAAGCTTCAATTTTAGCATCAAAATTGGTTCATTTTTTCAATAAAAATAACCATGTGTCCCTTAACATTTATTATTTCATTCAATCATGGTTATATGTTTCATATTTCATTACCGTTGAAGCTTGCAAGTGTTGTGAAATTCTTTCCCACAAAATTAAAACATAACAAGTTCTTTATTTCGTTTATAATACACAAGGGTGCCCTAGCGAACGAGACGACAATGATAGCGAAATCTTCACCATCTTCATTCATTTCTAGAAACGAATATCATCCCCCTCTTCGAATTACGGTACGATGTCATTCTCTCTCTCTCTAACATTTCTAAATGTTTATGTTCTTTGCTCGGGTTAGCGGTTTATTTTTTTAACACGTAAATGATGTTGGATTTTGTTGTATTTCATGAATCAATGGTTTCAGCATTAACATTATCACGTGTATCATTCATGTTCGTGTTTTATTTAGATTTTGTGAATATGATTTAGGTTTTGGTGTTGGATATGCATATGCATTTAATCATATTAGGATATTGTGTGTGTAGCATTAGTGTGTCATTCACATTACTCTTTTAATTATAAATTTCAGAATTTGTGATGGATTGTAGTTGGATGAAAGCTTATTGATTAGGTCCGGTGTATGAGAAAGGAGTTCTTGAATTCCTTAAGTATGCCGAAAAAAATGTTCCCGACAATAATGGTATCTTTTATTGTCCTTGTGTTGTTTGCAAGAATATCAAAAAATGGTCGAAGAAAGAAATATTATGTGACGTATATTGTGATGGAACATGTCAAAATTATACAACATGGACGTGGCATGGAGAACTGGATAATAATAAAAATGTGATTGTTTGTGTTGTTAAAATTATTTAATCTGGAGGCAAAATGTGGGTGGTTGGATAAAAATTTCACATAATTGTTTGATTTGTTGAAACAAATGCTACTAAAAGATAACAATTTTTCGGATCGTTGTTATTAGGCCAGGAAGATATTGTGTTCAATGAGTTTGGAGTATGTCAAAATACATGCATGCTCTAATGATTGCATATCATACATGAAAGATTATGAAAATTTTGATCAATATCTAGAATATGGTGAGTCGCGCTACAAGTTGAAAAACAACAATGGTGATGACAATGACTAGTAAGAAACATCCTCTTGCTAAAGTGTTTTAGTACTTTCCATTAACTTCAAGGTTCAAGAGACTTTTTGCTAATGTGAACGATGCAAAGAATATTAGATGGCACGTAGATGAAAGAAAATATGATAGAAACATTCACCATGTAGCTGATTCTTTACAATGGAAGAAATTGATTCATTGTTTCCGGATTTGTGCCTTAAGCCAAGAAACCTTAGGCTTGGGCTTGCCACAAACGGAATGAACCTCTTTGGTAATATGAGTACTAACAATTCTTCGTGACATGTTCTTTTCACGATTTACAACCTATTTCATTGGTTGAGCAAGAAACACAAGTATATGATGTTAAGTATGATGATTTCTAGACCAAGACAACCTGAAAATGACATAGATATTTATCTAAATCCATTAATTAAGGATTTAAAACTTTTGTGGGGTAAAGGTGTTGAACTTGATGATGCATATTCTGGTGAAAAGTTTAAGATGTGTGCAATTTAATTTTGCACAATCAAAGACTTTCCAACCTATAGTAATTTGGGTGGATCTAGTGTCAAAGAACATAAAGTGTGTCCTATATGTGAATCTAATACCTGTTTTCACCAGCTTGAGTTTGGACAATCGTCCTTATCATAGATTACGGGAGGATTTTAACGGGGAGTAGGAGTTTGAAATCTCTCCTAAACCTTTTAATGGCGATGAAGTTTATTAATGACAAGAACACCTTACTATTGTCTTTGGAAAGAATAAATACAGTCTCGTTGAGAGAAATATTTGGAAAAAGAGATCTGTGTTCTTTAATCTTCCATATTGGTCTAGCCTCGATGTAGGACATTGTCTCGATGTGATGCATGTGGAGAAAAATATGTGTGATAGTTTGACAAGAACACTTTTAAATAATCCAGACAAGACTAGAGATAATAAGAATTCGCGTTTAGATATGGTGGAAATGGATATACGACAACAGTTGGCTCCAGAAGATAGAGGAAAATGATCTTATGTATCCCGACATGTCACACTCTATCTAAAAAGGAAAATAAAAGTTTTTGTGAGTGTTTGCATGGTATCAAAGTTTCCAAAGGTTATTCGTACAACACCAAGGTACTTGTATCAATGAAAGATCTCAAGTTAATTGACTTAAAATCTCATGATTGTCATGTCTTAATGCAAAAACTTCTACCAGTGGCTATCTGTAGCATCCTTCCAAAAAATTATAAGAGTATACGTGATTGTGCTTATTCTTCAATATTATATGTAATAAAGTTCTTGATTTTAAAAAATTAGATGAATTAGAAGATGAGGATGCAATAATATTGTTTTAATTGGAGATGTATTTCCTTCAATTATTTTTTGACATTATGGTTTACTTACTTGTTCATCTAGTCAGAAAAATCAAATTTTGTGGTCTAATTTATTTAAGGTGGATGTATCCTATAGAGTGATACATGAAGATATTTAAAGGATATACGAAAAATCATCACTGACCGAAAACTTTGATTGTTGAAAGATACATCATAAAAGAAGTTGTTGAGTTTTGTTCAAATTATTTATCAAAAAAAAATCTATTTTATCACACCATGTTTCTCTATTAAATACGCATTATGTGTAACACATTTTTTTTCAGATCCTATAAAAAAATATTGAGACATAATTTTTATTTATTTTTGTTTAAATTATTAATTGTTGTTATTGGGGTGTTGGCCTAACTTAAATTGATTTATTATTATTATTATTATTATTATTATTATTATTATTATTATTATTATTATTATTATTATTATTATTATTATTATTATTATTATTATTATTATTTGTTTCAGGTCGTGTAGTATTTTTCAATTTAATTCCATATGATTTTTTCCTGTCATGTAATGAATATAATTTATTTTAAATAATTGAGCTTTATCTTAAATATTTTAATAGAAAAATCATGATATATTGATTTAAAAATTAATTTATTTGAATATGTGTTTTAAAATGTTAGAATTAGTTTTTAATTAGTTTTTTTTATAACAAAGTCACTAAAAAAATTATTTTCATTTATTTCGGGGCACGTGAGGTGAGAGACTTTACTAATGATAAATGATGCTTGGTAGCGAGCGTATAATTGACATCAGTCGTGTGTTAAGACTGTAGTGAGCATTGTGCTATTTATGGTATAGAGAATATGTATCACTTGGGGTTTGTCCCTTATCCTTGAGAGAAAATATATTTATAAAGGTCTCTGGGACCTAGGTTTTGAGTCACCCTTAGAGAGTTATAAACCACCTATATTTTAAGAATTAGCGAAGACTCCTTCTTCTTCGCTCACACGTCAGGGTTTCCTCTGGGCAGGTCTCCGGGTTCACCACTTGGGCAACTGTTAGGTGTCAAAAGTGAGTAATTTTTTATATCAAAAGTTGACAATTTCAAGCCTTTCCATTGCATTTTGTAATTAAACTTTTCAATTTGACTTTTTAATAGTGTTAATGTGAATGTTATGGTATGTGTAAGTTGTTTGCTCCTTTTGAAGCTAATAGATAGGAAAAAGTGTTAAAGAGCTGCCGTTGGGATACAGTTTTGAAGCAATGCAATTTGGTGGTGATTCAGCAGTTTCGCCGGGAAAACAAGCAGCGAGGAGGCAACGAGCTCGTCGGGCGCCCCAGCAGCGAGGAGGACGTGTTATACCCCAAATTTGTCCTACCCCTTCCACTTTCATCTGGCTTATAGCTATTAAATCATTTGCATACATTTCTCTTGATCATTCATTTTAGGTAAAACATTCATTCATTTGCATATAATCATTCATTCAAATTCAAAAGGGTCAACACGTATTCAAAAGGGTCAAATTGCATTCAAAAGTCAAAATCCATTACAAATCAAAGAGTAGACTATACAAAAAAATGGAGTTACAAATAAAAATACAAATTTTACAACATTTGATTTCTTGGTCAAAGTGTTGACTTATGGTCAACAATTGACCAAAGACCTTAACTTTAGCCTGGATATTCATTCCTAAACCTATTTCTCCTAATCTTCCAATTTAAGAACCATTCTTCATTCTTCATCTTCATGATTTGTCAGCCTGTTGATCTTTCAAGTACTCTACAGATTCGCCCAGTACTTCGTAGAGACACACGAGAATTAATTGAGCCAGATTCAACTTCTTCCCAGAGTTCAGTTGATTCGCCATAGCCAAATATATTTTCGCCACTTGCAATGATCTCGAACAGAAAACACATCTTGACAACCATAGGGCCAAGAAAGCAATGTGTTCTTCGTCAAAAACTTCTTCACTGTCTGTGACATGATCATTCGCAATATAAACAGTATAAGTGGCTTTGCTTTCGCCAAACTGGATAGTATCATTGTCCATGAAGTTAGGATCGAAGTCCTCTCCGAGGGGGTGAAGTCCAGCGATGGCAGCCACATCGAAGAGTGTGGGAGTCACCATTCCGCAGGGTAAATGGAAAGTATTGTGAGTTGTGTCCCAAAAATATAACGAAGCTACTAGCATAGCCTGATTGTATTCGAGGCCAGTTTTCGATAATTGGATTAAGTCATAAATCCCTAATTCTTTCCGGAATTGAGATTTCTTCTTTTCTATCTTCTCCAGCCAATCGAAGTAAGGTTCAGCGTCTTTCGCTAAAGGGATAGCTCTAAACACTTTAAGAGTGTTAGTCATGTAATCCAACCGGATTTTTTCTTGAGCTATTAAAGCTTCCGTCGAAGACGTAGCTTGGGGTAAAGGAACTTCCTCTGTTTCAGCTAACTTAGGATTTTCTTTGTCATCTATCCTTTTACCAGCAAGTATGGGATTTCCCTTTTCATCTACTTGATTTCTACTAACTAAAGGCCTACACTTATAATAAGTGGGAAAAAAGCTACATTTCAAGTCTGCATTTGGGCCAGGAAATGGACCCATATACACATAAGTTTTTCCAGAAATTTCAAGAGGAATCAATACCTGAGATGCATATATTCTATGTTTTTCTTCAAGATATGGTGGTTATGGTACATACTCTCGATTCTCTATTTGCGTTGGCTTCTTGATCTTCAGAATAGGTTCGGTGGCATCCATTATTTGTTTTTGTTTGAGTATTTGATCGGGAGAAGCCATTGTTAGATGAAGTTTTGTTGAAGAATCAGAAAATTTGTTAGAAGATTTGGGGAAGATGAATAGAAGAGGGTGTTCAGCGCTGAAAGTTTGAGAGAAGTTTTGAAGTATTGAAGCACTTCTATTTATAAGAGAGGTGAGTGGAAAACCTTTCAGATTTGATGAATATTTAGAGAGAGAATTAATAGGACACGTGTTTGACGGCAATTGGAAAATAAAGCGGTTATGCAGCTGTTTACGGTGATTTCCGGTAAACAACTGCTAGTCTTCCAAACTATAATATATATATTTTGGTTACTCGCAGGATCGACTAGATTGATCCTAGGACATAGTCAAAAAGTTTGTTATTTATGATAGTTCGAATCATGTCTATTGATGGCTTGTCTCAAAATAAGAAATAATTGATCAAAGAAACAAAGATTAACAATCACCTTGTTATACACGTAAATATAACACCGGCGAAGGGTAAGATAAGGATAAAAATACAAGAAAACTGTAAAGTGTAAGAATCGTAAAGTGTAGAGAGTTAAATGCTTCGAAATAAAACAAAACAAAATAAAAGAAGTGCAAGAATGTAAATAACGGAAAGTAAACGAAAGCAGTAATATTGAAAAGATACTTTGCATAAAAATGAAATACAAACGTATTAAATTGGTGTTGGTGTCATACGTACATTTCTCAGCGAACTCTTTCTCTTAACACTTGGTACTTGAGTAATTTGTGAGTGGTTTGTACAAAATGAACACACGGAATCCTAACATTAAGACCCTTATTTATACTAATTTCGACCCTAACGGTCCTACACTAATCTGATGCCACGTTGCTCATAAGAATCCCTGGGATGCCATCTGTCCTTGTGCGGTTACACAAACTACTTCGAAATTCAAATCCTCCCGCCTGAATCCTCTTTCGACGCGTGGCAACGTGATCAGAACCGAGAATGTCACAAAAATACATTAAGCTTCAGTACCCTTCGTATTTCGCAAAAACGTTTAAGTCTTAAAGATAACCCTCTTCGAATTAGCTCCAATTCTAACTATCTTCGTTCCAACTCAAACAATCATTCTCGAAACATGGCCATCAGTAGCCATTTTTAATCTCAGAAATGGTCATCAGTAACCATCTTCCTTCGAATTCTAACTCTTCAAAGAATATTATTTCTAAACGAAATCTTCAGCCAACAAATTGCCCCCAATAAATGCTTGTTTCGAAAACAAGAGAAATAGGCGTTTCTTGTCATGATGAGATTTCGTCTTACTCACTTCTTAGAGTTCCAAGACAACTAACTAACGTCATAATCATTTATGACTCCACTTTCAAAACGTCTTGTCATTTTCAAAGATGTCTTCTCAGAACTTACATTCCCACGTTCTGGCATTACTTCATGATCATTACTCCTATATACTAGGAGTAAGGCTAATAACTATTCGACCGCCGTTCGATTAAATTAACTCGCGTGTCTTTGACTCTAACCCAAAAGATTTGAAAGGGTTTCCGTTAAACCTTTAAATACTTGAACTTCTACCCTCTCATAACTTTCACTTCTATTTTCCTACTTTCTTCACAGAAAAGAAAATCCTCTTTTTGGATACACTTCACCCATTCCTCAAATCAAATTTACTCATGGCGTCTTCTTCAAATGCTCTTCAACCCATTCAGAAACTTCAAAATCCTACACTGATAGGAGATCAAGAACACATTCCAGAACCAAATGCTGCAGAGGTGCGCGCTATCTATGCTTCTCAGGTAATCATTCCTTTTGAACTTTCTGGAAAAACTCATGCTTTCATGGGTCCTTTACCAGGAGGAAGTAACCCCTCTTTGAGTAAATTTTTTCCTGCTTATTATAAGACTAGACTTTTAGTTAGCAAGAATAAGATAGATGAAGATAGCCATCCAATCTTAGCTGATCCTGTCAACGCAGAAGAAACCTCGACTGAAACTTCTTTGGCCTTAGAGAAAATTAGGTTAAACTATGTAACCAATTTTGTGAAAGTCTTTAGGTCAATCCCTTTGGCAAAGGATCCTGAATTGTATTACGCTTGGTTAGTGAAGGTGGAAAAGCAAAAGGCTTCTTTCTGGAAACAACTAGGGATTTATGACCTAATCCAGTTATCAAAAACAGGCTTAGAATATAACCAAACCATGTTAGTAGCGTCAGTTTATTTCTGGGATGCTTCTCACAATACTTTCCACCTTCCATGTGGAATGGTTACCCCTACCCTTTTCGACGTAGCTGCTATCACAGGGCTTCGACCAACTGGAGAGACCTTTGATCCCAATTTCATGGATACTGACACCATCCAATTTAATGAAGCAACAGTTACTTACACTGCTTTCATTCAACAATATCATGACGAAACGAACGCAGAAGTCTCGGATGAAGAACATATTGCATTCTTAGCACTCTGGCTTTCGAGATGCGTTTTTTGTTCTAGGTCCATACAAGTAGCAAAGAGATACCTTTGCATGGCTAACCAGCTAAATGCTGGGAAAAAGTTAAACCTAAGCCAGTTAATTCTAGGATTTCTCTACGAGAATCTTGGTGAAGCAACAGACCTTGTTAAGAGCTATAAAACATGATCTCTTCTTTTTGCTGGTCCCTTCTGGTTGTTGCAATTATGGCTCAACGCTACTTTTGAAGCTCATCTCCCATACCAAGGTGTTGTAAATGAGGAAGATCCAGCCATCAAAAATTGAACGGTAGAAGGAACTAGATTGGCTCTCCTGACTCCAAAAGAAGAGACTGGCAAACTTCGTGAAAACTTCCTAGCATACATAATGATGTTTGCTAAACGCTACCAGTTTAGCCCCTCGATGGCTCCAATCGTACAGAGGAAAGTGGGTCCTGAGTGGTTTACTCGAAAGTTTCCAGCAATGTCTCCAGATCAACAAACCGAATCCATGGCTATCTGGGAAGCTTTTCTTACCCCAAAGCTGTTATATCACCGACTTCGACCTTCCAAGAGCCACTGTTGTCTTCTTTGTTACCAACCAAATCTAGTATCGAGACAATTTGGATTGGTCCAATTGAAACCAAAATGTATGTACGACAAAAGGAATCATATGTGTCTATACACTTTGCATCTAGCCGAAGATGAATACGAATCAAAAATCGCCAGATACATTGGCATCACCAATCTCTCTCCTATCTCTTTCAAACCTGCTTTTTATTCTACCATAGATTTTCATCAGTGGTGGACAGACTACTACACTACGCAAATCTTCGATGCTGAGAGCCTTACTCAAGAACTAACTGAAGCTTTTGCTGATGTGCAGGCTAACTTCCACAAAGGTACTTCGACTCATATTAAAGAAATCCAAGCCTTTCAAAAATTCTTTGAAACTATTTACAGGCCTGATGATCTTAGTCGGACCGTTCGTGAAGCTGCGGTCATTTTACGTGAAAAGTTTTCGGCTAAACTGAATAAGTTGAAACTGCCCACGTCTGTTCGACCTGAACTACGTTATGAAGTGGCTTTCAAACTTAATCCTCCAAAATTCCCTCCACTACCTAGCGCTGATTTTGGTGTGGCTTTAAGCCCTCCTTTTCCAGAATGGTTTGTGTGTGGGAATGCCTTTAAAATCCTTCAGGAACAAACTAAAAAACGCGCTGAACGAGTGGTCCCGACTAAGCATACCCTGGATACTTTCAAAGGACATCTCCATATAGGTCTTGAGCACGTTCGTGTCTTGACTCCAATACCTGAAGGTTGGGGTTTAGACAATCCTTCGACTAACTTTTCCTTCTTCACTGAAATACTGATTCCTATTTTGTTCACAGCTGTTACTCGAAAGAAAAATATCAAGGAGGCCCCTGCACAGAAGGGTTCTGGAGCTTCGAAGAGCACCAAGACAAGTGGGAGTGATTATGTCACCACTGGCAAGAAACCCACGGTACATACATACTTTACATTTTGACTCGTGTAATTTTATGAATATTACTCACTTGGTTTTAATATGTATTTTCAGAGCTCGAAACCTCCAGCATCTTCTAAGCGAAAAGTTCCTCAAATAGCTGCTTCAGATGACGAAGATAAATCTCATCCTCGTATAAGACAAGCACTGAAGAAAAGACAGAAAGCTGCCACCCCTTCAGCCAAAGGAAAGGGATCTGGGACTTCGAAGCTTACTTCATCGAGTGACAAGGTATCTTCTGAGGAATCACCCTTAAAAGCTGCTAGTACTATCCCCATTGTCGAGAGCCATAACTCAAGTCCAGACAACGTTCCAACCAAGGTATTTGGATTTCATAACATAATCATCTTTATAAATTTTAATTTTAATGATTAGGTTCAACATCTTACCTTATAAATGTAGGATGATGTGGGTACGGCTACTTCTGACCTCAAGACATTTAGTCTCAACATTGATCTTGACAATCTTCAAGTTAAGCGTATGCCTTTTCTAATGACAAATGAACTTCTTGCAACCTTTCCATTTTGATTAATTCTAACTGTTCAACACAGGTGTTTCTCGACAAAAATCTCCCGTGCTTTCTCCGGTTGTCGAAGACGCTCAGCCCCTTGCAACCATTATTCCAACTGTGGCTGCTGAAGAAAGCCATTCAAATGATGACTCTCCACCTACTCATCAAGATGACAATATGGGGGAAAATTCTCAATGTTCAGATAGCGATAATGCAGCTGGACAACCAACTGGCAGCGAAGATACTATGTCTGAACAAGATGCTGCGGAGGAAACTTCCAACTTGCCTACGCCTGGTCCTCATGAAACTTCGACCTTCGGGACTATAGTTACTCCTGTGACTACTTCGAAGCCGGCCCCAGTAATGCTTACTCCTTCAGAACTGGAGGAACTCAAGAAAACTGGCCCCGTTAGCTTCCTCAAGACCATGATGAGTGTTGATAACGTTTCGCCCATTGGGCTTGAAAATTCTCCTAATGTCTAGGCAGAGTCTGGTGACAAGGATGATATTCCTAATATCCTTCGTCAAATAAGGGAAAAGTTCTTTGAAACCAACCTCGTTGAAGTTCTAAGCAAGGATTCCACCAAATTCCATAGCTTAAACAATCTTTTGAAGAAAGTGGATTTGCTTCTGGTCTCAGAGGAGGTTTCGGAAGTGATTGTTTTACTGGGTTCTCTGATTGATCAACTTCAATCTAATATTATTCGAAAACGAAATGTTGACGAGCAACTCACAGCAAAGGTAACTTCTCATAGTTCCTCATGGAAAGCTGCTAATGATGCAACAGAAAAGGATGACGCCCTTAAGCTTGAACTTTCGAAGAACCAGAAGGAGTATGAAGCTTGCGAAGCAAATATCAAATCCTGGAAACAAGAAACTGTACTCCCCGAAGAGAAGATAAAGAATGCCCAGTCTCGTCAGGCAGTAATCCAACAAACCAATCAGCAAGAATTGACTGAAGTGGCGCAGTCAGGGATTCGACACTTCGAAACAGCACAAAAGCTAGTGCCAGAAATCAAAGAACTGAAAAGACAACAGGCATTAATCGAACATCGTATGTCTTTATGGGAAACTCAATATTTGAAGATGAAAGATAATATTCCTAGGGACTTTAATTAGTTACTTTGAACCTTGTATTGCCCTTTTGTGTTCCGTACTTAGTTTGTTTTGTAATCAGACTTTCTCAGGAATATATATCTAATTTTGTCTTTCAATCTTCTATACATCTAATTCTGCAGTTGTCATGAGTAGCGTTTTAGCAATTCCTAAAATTTGCCAAAATTATTTTTATTATCATAATGATTTTAATTATGTACCCACGTGACATGATTACTCTTCGCAGCCTCTCAAGCCTAGACTTGACGTTTCCACTTCCCTTAGCCGTAACCATCATTAAATGATGACATCACCTTTTTCAAAACGTCTATTTGAGACGTGCGTGTATCAATTTTCAACATGATTACACTTCAACTTCCAAGGTGGGAAACGGCGGAGGCCATAACTTCTCTTGGGGATACCAAACGCAGTCCAATCAACACTAAAAATTGAACTGTTCTTTTATGGCCAACGTATTCTATATAAAGCGTTAGCATTCTACTCCTTTCTTCATACTTTCCCCAAACTCTTATCAAAGTTTGCTCTCTTCTCCTTACATTCTTTCAAATACAGAGTTTAACAAAATCTTTTGTATTCTCTTTCTCAAATGGCGCAACCCTTGACTTATGCTACCATTAGATCCTGCATCAAAAATTAATTCAAACTTTCTGAGGAAGAGTTTGATGAGAACCACATCAGTATCAACGCACTCTTTGCCAACCAACAACTCCAGTTTTATCACGAAATCCTGGAGGGGTCTGTTTATCCTAACATGTTAGCACATTTATGGATGTTTGCGTCCCTGCGCATAGATCCAGAAGGGAGAACCACCATTGTGTCTGAGGTTCGAAGGGCTCACATTACCATTACTCCCTCAACCATTTCTGACCTGCTGAGATGTAACAATCTTGGAGAAGCGTTTGATGACAACACCATCAACATGACTACCTCTGTTATGTTGAGGGCCCTCATGGACAATGATCCCTTTAGCGCTAAAGTCATTAGGATTTGGCACCAGCTTTTAGTGGGCAACTTTCGTCCACGGAACCATGATCAAGACAGCATCATGATGGAGGATCTGGAGTTCATACTCTGTGCCCTCCTGGGAAAGAAAATCAACTTTCCACTACTGATCTTCAAACAGCTTGTCGAAGCTGTTTCTATGGCTGCCTCTCGTCAAGGTGTAGTGACATGTCTTCCTTATGGAAGATTGTTGTCCTACATGTTTCTCAAAAAGGGTATAGTGAGAAGAATGCGTAGGTCGGGATCTCTAGACATGTTCGAAGCAGAAAACTTGCCCCTGCTATCCTTGGAGGGTCTAGAACAAAGGATTAACTAGAGGGTGCGTTGTCTGAAGCTTTTTGATGGAGGCAATATAGGTCTTAGTTTTATTTTTTGAATGCTCCTTTTAATAGCCTCTAGAATGCTTTTATTTCTGTAGTTGGTGGAAACACAATCCCCAAAATGAATGTACTCTCCTATTCTCAATGAAAAATATTTTGGCATTGCTTTGTCTTTTTACTTTATTTGCCAAATATCTTGCTTGAACACGAAGCCATTTTGGTGTTTGTTCAACCATTTTGGCCTACGTAGTATACTCTGAATATCTACATTTTTGCAATTTTTACTTCGTGCATGCTTGGTTTGTATCTTTTCAGATACTTCCCATTTACTCTTAAGATCCTGCGATCTTCTGCCAATTCTTCTATCTCGTAAGTGTTATTCGAGAATACTTTTAGGATTCGAAAGGGTCCTTCCCAGTGTGGGGACCATTTACCTAGTGCCTGATTCTTTCGATCTATAGGTAAAATAACTTTCCAAACTAAGTCATTATTAATAAATGTTTTACCTTTCACCTTTTTATTGTATGCTCTGGACACCCTTTCTTTTTGTCTTTTTATCATCTTCTGCGCTCGAAGTCTGTCTTCGTCTAAATCTACCAATTCGTTCATCATCAATTCCCAATATATGTTTGGAGGAATTTCTGCCTGTCTTTGGATCCGTACTGATTGCAAGTAGATCTCAACTGGGAGCACTGCATCGTGTCCGAATGTCAATTGGAAAGGTGTAGTGTTTATAGCTTCTTTTGGCGACGTTCGACAGGCCCAGAGTGCTTGGTCCAAAGTTTTATGCCAACTTTTGGGTTTTTTCCCTACGTGTTTCTTTATGAGACCAATTATTATCTTATTTGCTGCTTCAACTTGTCCATTTGCCTGAGCGTAGTAAGGTGTAGAAGTAAACAACTTGAACCCCATTTCTTTGGCGAAATCTTGCATCTTCCGCCCAGTAAACACTGATCCTTGATCTGTGGTTATACTTTCTGGGATTCCGAATCTGTATATAATGTGTCTTTGAATAAACTCAATCACAGCCTCCTGATCCACATTTGCAAGCGGTATCGCTTCGACCCATTTTGTGAAGTAGTCTATTCCCACTAAGATATATCTTTGACCTTTAGAAGATTTGGGGTGAATTTCCCCAATTAAATCTAGTGCCCAACCTTTGAAAGGCCATGGTTTTATTATTGAACTTAATTCATTTGCAGGAGCATGTTGAATACCTGCATGTTCTTGACACTCTTGACATCCTTTAGCAAATTCTATGCAATCTTTTAACATAGAGGGCCAATACATTCCGTACCGAAACAAAAGCTATTTCATTTTGTGCCCCGCTTGGTGTGCACCACATGCTCCACTATGTACATTTGAGAGGGCCAAATACGCTTCCGCTTCACCCAAACATTTTAGCAAAACTCCTTCAGGAGTCTTCTTAAACAATTCATTTCCCATCAAGAAGTATGATAAGGCTCGATACTTTACCTTTCTATCCGTGTCTGTCGGAGGATCTTTTAAATAGTTCACAATTGGACTCCTCCAATCTGTGTCTTCTAAAGAGTCTATATTTAAAACTTCAAACTCCTCTTTGTTAGCGAAACCTAATTGTGAATTCTCCAGATCACTTGGGGAGAGCTTGGTGGCCATTGCTTTGCCTCTTACTTCGATCAGCTCTTCTAGTTTTTCTTTTGAAACTCTGTATCCTGAGGCTAACTGTGCCAAATCATTCGCTTCTTGATTATTCAATCTTGAAACGTGACTTAAATCCACGTACTCGAATTTTTTAAGCAGCCTGTTTGCTATGACAAAATACATGATCAAATTCTCTTTGATACATTTGTATTCCTTCGTCAGTTGCTTAATCACTAGTTCAGAGTCTCCTTTAATTTCGACTCTGGTTGCCCCCAATTCTAACAAAGCTTCAAGTCCAGCGATCAGTGCTTCGTATTCAGCTTCGTTGTTGGAGCATAAGGGACCTTCAATCTTGTACTTGAGCTTTGTTGGAATTCCATCAGGAGAAATTATCAGTATTCCAACGCCGGTTCCTTCTTTATGAGTCGAACCATCGAAGTATAACTTCCAAGGCTTCAAGTTTACATATTGTTGAGGGTTCTCAACCACTGCATGGTCAACAATGAAATCTGACACGATCTGACCTTTCATTGCTTTAAGAGGTTGAAATATCAAAGAGTACTCAGTAAGGGCTAAAGCCCATTTGCCAATTCGACTATGCAATATTGGTTTTGATAGCATATGCTTAATAACATCACAATGAGACGAAACATAAACTGGCTTTATATAATACTTGAGTTTGATACAAGAGAAATATAAACAAAGGCAGAGTTTTTCTATTGCACTATACCTAGTCTCTGCATCATTGAGTATTCTACTTAAATAATAAATAGCTCTTTCGACACCATTGTCATCTTCTTGTGCTAACATGCTGCCTATTGTATTATCTGAAGCTGAAATATACAGGCGCATGTGCTTCTTCCCATCTGGGGGAGACAATATTGGTGGATGCATCAAGTATTGCTTATTTTTTCAAAAGCTTCTTGATGTTCAGCACGCCATTCGAACTTTCCTTGCTTGAGTCGAAGTAAGGGGGAAAAAGCTTGTGTGCGTCCACTCAAGTTTGAGATAAATCTTCTCAAGAAGTTTATCTTTCCTAGCAATGACTGTAGTTCTTTCTTCGTGGATGGAGGCTTTGTTTCCATAATAGCCTTTGTTTTATTTTGATTAATTTCTATTCCCTTTTTATGGACTACGAAGCCCAGGAAACCTCCAGCCTGCACAAAGAAAGCACATTTAAGGGGATTCATCTTTAAGCCATGTTTTCTCATTCTTTCGAATGATTGGCTCAGATGGTCAAGATGACTGTAATCTGAAACAGATTTCACAACAATGTCATCTATGTATACTTGCATGAAAGTTTCTATAAAATCATGGAATATAGAATTCATTGCTCTTTGATAAGTTGCCCCAGCATTTTTTAGACCAAAAGGCATTACAACCCACTCGTAGGTGCCTATTGCCCCTGGGCAACGAAAATCTGTTTTGGATACATCTTCTTCTGCAATGAAGATCTGGTCATACCCAGAATATCCATCCAACATACTTAGATATTCGAAGCCTGCGGTTGAATCTACTAGCATTTCTGCCATAGGCATGGGATATTCATCCTTAGGCGTTGCTGCATTCAAATCACGAAAATCTATGCATACTCTTAATGAACCGTTCTTTTTAATAACCGACACAATATTAGCAATCTTTTCAACATACCTTGTGGTTCTGATGAACTTGCATCGTAGAAGTCTCTCGACCTCTGCTTTGATCTTCGAATGAATTTCTGGTGCGAACCTCCTAGGAGTCTACTTGATGGGCTTTTTTCCTTCTTTTTTGGGCAGCTTTAATTCGACCAAATCTCGCCCTAAACCAGGCATCTCATCGTAATCCCATGCAAAGAAATCTTTGTTTTCTTTTAATAACGCAATGACTCTTGATTTCAACGCTGGCTCTAATTTTGCACTGACATATGTTACCCTCTTCTGATCTCCGTCTCCAAGATTTACTTCTTCGAGTGGATCTTGGGCTAACAATTTTATATTTGCCCCCATTGGGTCTTTCTCGAATCCCAACGGTTCTTCGTCGTAGATCGCATCCAGCCTTTGACTCAACTCTTCACCTGAGATCTTTTCGGCTTGAACTGTGTCTTCAAGGAATTGAGGGATCGAATATGTCCCAGAATCCGTCGTTTCTTACTTTCTTGGAATTGCATCAACAATCATGTTTGATAATTCTGCTTCGAGAGCCGTTTTTCTTTTGTTCTCGGCTATGTAAGCCGAAATCTTTTCGAAGAAGGATGATTTAGACATCATCAACATCGTCGTCCCAGCCTGTTGGCCGTATTGTTGGAAAATGCTCTATTGGTGCGCTATCTTCTGGACCGTCCATTATTTCTTTATTCCATTGGAATCCATTTGGGTGTAAAGACAAATAGTATAAAGCATTCTTATTTGGGGTGTATATATCTTCTGCAGCATGGCAAGGCCCTATGTTTGCCAAATTCCTGTCGAAGCTGGTTTTATTGACTTGATTAACTTCAGCCATGTAGTAACTCTGATCCCCTTCAATGTTCTCTACTATACCATCTTCCCTCCAAATGGTTAATCTTTGATGCATTGTCAAAGGCACTGCGGCAAATCCATGGATCCACTCTCTTCCTAGCAAAAGATTGTAATTTGCCTTCGCTGGTATCACCATAAACATCGTTGGCCTTGTGACCGAACCTACAGTTAAATTCACTTGAATGACACTGAGATTCTGCCCTATTTTGCCTTCGTAGTTAGACAAGACCATGTTATGTGGCCTTATATCAGTATCGAACATACCAATTCTCTTCAACATGTATTGGGGCATTAGGTTCACCGCTGCCCCTCCATCTACTAGGACTTTGTTAATGCCAACATTTTCAATCTTAACCCTTATGTAGAGTGGTTTTAGATGGTTTCTCATACCTTCATCAGGCCTCTCGAAGAAGGCATTCTGCTCTTCAACTGCCCCGTTGTTTAGCACATAATAACACACAGGTTTGTGTCTTGCCATCTCTTCCACATCAGCTTCCTCACAATCTTCAGCTTCTGTTTCTTGGTTAAACTCATGAGGGAGTACTGACACAATATTGCAATTGAGGTTTACAGATGACACTCCATCTGAGTCGAAATCATTTGTCATTCTATCGTCTTCTTTCCAAGGGCTGGAATGCATCTTTTCTTCTTCTTTCTCATTTTTAGAATCGAACAACTTGCGTTCCACTGGAGGTTTACTTGTCCTTGCCCCTTGCGTTGGGACTTGGTTACTACTAGACTCTCCGATCTCCCTTGGTTTGTATTCCCTTTGGGCCTTCTTCATCCTCTGGTTCCTTCTCCGTTGGGATCTGGACATAGGATTTTTGCCTTTGTAATTCTCCAACCTGTACATCTCTCGATTTGAGGTTTGCAATTGCTTCCTATATGCCATTGCAGTTCTTCCCCCTTGGTCCCAACTTCGCCATTTATTGGTTCTCGCACCAGCTTGCATCCATCTATCCCTGGGTATGTCTGCAGGGACTTTGAATGTAACCCTTCGAGCTCTAGGGTGTGGGCTATCAGGCCTCTTCGATAGGGTCCATATATCGAACCCATACAAGTTGGGACGAAGCCCTTGAGTTTCTCGACCCATATAGAAATATACCCTTTCGAATGATCGTGCCAGCAATTCGTCATAGACTGCTCCACATCTGGGGCACAATGCAACCTCAGTGTTTTCTTTGTGACATTTGACCAAGAAACCCACTAAGCTTTCTTCCATCCTTGGGTACACCTTTAGCAATAGGTTTCCTCCTCTCCAGGGTTGTTCCAATCTTTCTCGTAGGGCCCTTTCGAAATTAGCCTGAACCCTTCGATTTAGCATGATTGAACACCTTGGGCACATCAGCATTTTTCCGCCATTCTTCTCATGGCAATTCCAGAGATAATCTTTCAAGCTTTCCCCTCTTGGTGGGATTTCAATGTTTCCCTTCTCCCTTATCATCCATTTTTCTAGTTCTTCTATTTCAGACAAAGTCCGCCTAACATTGACCATGTTAACAACTGCCGGAGGAGCTTCAGAAATCTGTATCTGCTGAAGTTTTTCCCTGAGGTCTTCAGTGGCCTCATTGGTTTTTCCTTTCAGATCTTCAGTCATCTCTGCATCGAAGGATTCTTCAACATCAGTGTTGAAGACTGCATTGTCATTTAGGCTTTCAGTAGCCTGCTTTCCAGTTGAAATTATCTCCGATTCAGCAACATCTACTTCAGATACTTCCACCATGTTGACGTCAAGTGGTTCACATAGGTTAGTGGCAGCAACATTCAAAGGGTCTGTGTCAACCTTCATATGACTCTTGGTTTTGTCAGCGAATTTCAGACGTCCGTCCTTGATAGCATTCTGAATTAGATCCCTGAAAAGAAAACATTGTGAGGTTTTATGGCCTAAAAAACCATGATATTTGCAAAAGCCTCGTTTCTTCCGTTGTTCTAACGGAGGAACTTTGGAATTAGGAGGCACTATCATCTGGCCATCTTTTACTAATAAATCAAATATTTCGTCACACTTAGTGACATCAAATGTATAAGTTTTCTTAGGAAATCTATCGCTTTTATCATTCTCTACTGGATTTTTTCCATTGGCAGGGGTGAGCAATTTACAAGAATAAGACGACACTTCTTTTAATTCAGCTAGATCTATTTCGGCCTCTTCCACGCTGTATGAATCTTCGAAAGATTCGCCGTCGATATCTTCAGTCTCAACATATGCTACCCTCTCCTTCTTGTAACTTTTATTTGCTCTGGCCTTTTCAGCTTTTAGTCGTTCAACTTGTTGAACCCTGTCTGCCAACTGGGCCATGTCCCTTAGGTATTGGGTATCCAGTTTCTTTCTAATTGAATAATCTAAACCACCTGCAGCCATCTCGACTAATTCATGTTCTGGGACAACTGTGAAGCATCTTGATTTCAACAAACGGAACCTGTTTAGGTAATCATCTATAGGCTCCGTGAACTTCCTCTTGATGCTAGCCAGTTCTTTCAGACTTATCTTGGTTTGACCCATGTAGAATTGTTCATGGAATAATCTCTCCAAGTGTGCCCATGCATCAATGGAATTTGGGGGTAATGTGGTAAACCAAGTAAAAGCATTTTTTGTTAGTGTCGCACGCTCGCGAAAATGAACAGAGTCGCCACCAATATATTTATCCCATAGAGGGAAAGGAATATCAGAAAACCTGGAATGAAGAAAGGATAAGAAAAGGTCTTGCGACCAAAGATTGGGTAAGAAGTCGGTTACGCGAGGGGAAGGTATTAGCACCCCTCACGCCTGTGGTACTCCACAGGATCCACTTATGTTTGTTCTATTCTAAGGGTGTATAAATCTATACCTTAATGCAAGGGGAATGCATGCAAATGAAAAAGAAGAAACACGGGGAAAATAAGGTTTATGAAAAGTTGTGTTGATTTCTTGATTTTTGAATGGAACTGTTAGATAGGATTAGGAATGGTTGAAAACTAAAACTGTTAGGGAAATGTTTAATGCAGGGCTGAATTGAATTAGTGAATGCATGGCTGTACTGAATGGTATAGATTATTTTGTGATGGCTATCGCAGGGTTGTCATTGTGTATTTTCTTGGAATGGACCTGACTTTGCACTTGCCGAACCTGTGTGAATCCATCTGATATTGAATGCTGGCAGTTTGCAATTAAGGAAGGGCTCTGGTAACTTCTTCTATCAGGTGCTAAGCTTTGCCTTGTGAATGAATTTCTTTTGAATTTGAATGTGGTATGCCGCAGGGGCTGATTCTGATGATTATATGGACCGAACTGAATTTTTATGCAGGCTTGTATGCTGTTATGGAGTGTGTATTTAGTTCAAGTGGTTTTGTAGTTTAATTGTTTCCCTTTGAGACAGTTTAGAACATGGTTGGATGATTAGAATTTGTATGGAACCTTTTTGGAATGAATGGTAGGATAGGCTGCATGTTTATGAACTTTGGTTTATGTTTGCAGGATAGATTTTCATGTGTTATGTTGATTTTGTTTGGCTGCGTAGGCTGGAAAATGCATTGGAATGGTTTGGATAATGTATATGTGTTATTTGCAGGTTTGAAATTGGAAGAAAAATGTAGTGCAGGCAGAGTAGAAGCAAGAAGAACAAGAATGATGGAAGAAAAATGTAGTGCAGGCAGAGTAGAAGCAAGAAGAACAAGAATGATGGAAGCTGATGATGTTTGAAGATTTAGGAGTAACAGGCTTTAGGACATTTGTTGACTTGGATAGAATATGTAAATTATTGTAATTTCTTTGAGATGTAATTGTTGTAATGGCAATGTAGTGTTCTTGAATTTGAATTTGTAATGATAATTGGGATTGGATGAGCGTATAGACATTTGAATTTTCCCTCCACTTGTTAAATTTAAATTTCCAAATCTTTTCACTTTGTCTTTAATTGCTAACTTGGAACCACAATATCAGTTGAAATTCTGTCAGAAAATTGAGGTAGCCTTCAGTCGAGAATTAATTAGCATGATTTGGTCAACATAAAAGTCAACCTTACATGGTTGACTTTGTTGACAAGAAGTCAACCCTTAATCAACTGGATATTTTGTAATACTTCTTCTACAGCGCTTCACTGAGAGGTCCAAACAAACAATAACTGAACCAAAATGAATTGTAACACAAGCAAGCCCAATCAAACGAGAATCACTACACGTTAGCATCTTGATTCAAATCCCCTGAATTGACGACAGTCTTTTGTACCAAGTCTTGATTACTTAGTAGGTATAACTATAAGGAGATACAATCATCAATTTAATGCGAACACCAATACAAATCAGCCTCAATTGCAATATCCTCGAGCATATAAATAGGATTTTGACTTTTCAATATCCTTTATCCCATGTTAATGTTGTTGATTAAATGAATGCATGAGTTTTAAATGACCTAATGAAGGTATGCAAAGAATGCAAAGCTTAAGTCAATTATAAGTAAAATTAGACGGGCAAATTTTGGGGTACAACAGCTGCCCCTATTTAATCGTCTTAAACTTGAAGGAGAGATTGGCATTAGCCTTTCGAGCATTCAAGGTGGAAGAAGATTAAATACCAAGTGAGCCTGAAAATTTGTCTGAAGAAAGATGAGATCCACTGGGGAAAAATGATATCAACTCTGGGTTGGAAATGAAATAAACGTCAACTCTGGGTTGAAGAAGAAAAGTGGGTCAACTCTGGGTCGAAGAATAAAGGGAAGATGGACAATTAGAAATAACCGTCAACTCTGGGTTGAGTGGGAAAGGAGAAAATATGACCATCAACTCTGGGTTGAGTGGGAAAGAGAAAAGATAACCGTCAACTCTGGGTTGAGTGGGAAAGAAGGAAGGTAACCGTCAACTCTAGGTTGAGTGGGAAAAGACAAGAGATAACCGTCAAATCTGGATTGAGTGGGAAAGGATAAAAGGTAACCGTCAACTCTAGGTTGAGAGGGAAAAAGAAATCAATAAGGAATAACCGTCAACTCTGGGTTGAGTGGGAAATGACAAAAGATAACCGTCAACTCTGGGTTGAGTGGGAAAGAGAAAAGATCAATTTTGGATTGAACAAATGATAACCGTCAACTCTGGGTTGAGTGGGAAAAGGAAAGGATCAACTCTAGGTTGAGTAAAAGATAACCGTCAACTCTGGGTTGAGAGGGAAAAGAAATTAACAAGGACTAATCGTCAACTCTGGGTTGAGTGGGAAAGAAAGGGAAGTCAATTCTGAATTGAACAAAGGATGACCATCAACTCTGGGTTGAGTGGGAAAGACAAGAGATAACCGTCAACTCTAGGTTGAGTGGGAAAGTAAAAGATAACCGTCAACTCTAGGTTGAGTGGGAAAAGAGAAGTCAATTCTGGATTGAATAAAAGATATTTGTCAACTCTAGGTGAGAGGGAAAATATAATTAACCCGAGGTTAAAAGACGAAAGGAAAGTCAACTCTGGGTTGAACACAAACACATCAACTCTGGGTTGAAAAATGATGAACATGATTGACTTTGGAAGATGACACCACAATGGTAACTCTGAGTGATCCAGTGGATTATTAATTGATGCTTTGTAGGGACCTCATCTGACGAGTAACTTGGCTTATGCTTCATATGCAAATGTTTGATTTATTTTATGCATTTCTGGAGATGCAATGCTATGGATTCTATATGCAGTGTACTGATTGATCAGGGTTTCTGCTTTGTGGAATAGATTAGGCGGAGTTCTGAAACTCTGTTTTAGAATCAAGGTGGGGTGAATGCCCCTGATTTGTTGATGATTGGATCATGCGGGAGAAATGATAAGGAAAATGCAATGATATGCATGATGTATGTATGATTATGAATGGAATGATTGTTTCCATGATACTAGGAGTGAATGGAGGGTTCCTTGCAGGAAGGTTGTTACTTGAATGATAGAATTTGTGAAGGTGAGGTGTTTGGCTCGACTCCTCGACACTTATCTTGATATCTGACACTTGATTGAAGATGAAGAAAAGAATTGTTGCTAGCTTGCCCCAGCCTTTAGAATCTCTTAATAAAGAACTTTGATATGCTTGAATCATGGAGATTTGCAATGGTCTGCCCCAGTGTTGATCATGGGATGAATGCCCCAGATTGAAATGAACTATTCCACCAGATGGATGCTTCAGGTATTTTCTTTGTGGATGACCAACCTTTGCCTTTGTAAGACTACTCGATGGAATTTCAATGTTGAACTTTCCTTGGTATCAAGCACTTACTTTCAGGTTAGAGAAAATTCTGTTTTGAAAAAGATAATGAGAATGCAATGCACATGTTAATCTCAAAAGAAAAGTTTTATTTGTCAAAAGGTTGTATTGATACTAACACAAGTGACAAGCAACATTAGGAGTCAGTTTTGACATGATTTTACAATTTGTATGCTTTCGGAACGAACCATACTTCAATTAGGACTTTTGAGGGTTGTAACGTGGTCGGGTTCACGGTTTAAGAAACAAAGGATAAAGGCTCATGTTCTACTTAACCCACCCATTCTTCGTGATGTTCTCCAGTCCTATGTTCAGATAGTTTGACACGAGTATTAATCTTTCAGGAAGGATTGTGACGGACGAGGATCCTTTATAGCTTTGATAGAGGTGGCAGCCACCCTTTCGGTGCTTTTGTTGATGGTTACAACAACTTGTCCCTTGGAGGATTTTTCTTTTACTTTTTGCTTTCCCTAACTTTTGCCTGGACAAAAAGTTTCTTTTGATTTTGGTTTCCGTTGTCCAGCGGGATATGCCCTAATTTTTGCCTAAGTCATTTGCTTCAAAGCTTTTCTTTTCTTTTTGACTTAGCAGGCTATTGTTTCTTTCTCTTTTTTTTATCACGATTCATAACTTTCTTTTCATTCTTTTTTTTTGTCTCATTCGGGAACAAGTTGTATGACTTTTGTGATTAACTTGAAGAAAAGGTTGTGACTGCCTTCTTCTCAGCGAATGAGAGACATCCACTGTGGATTGTGCTCTTCTTCTTTTGTTGTGAGATATGAGATATGATTGATCCTCTGAAAGTTGAGCGCTCGGTCGCACTAACTGAAGACTAACCTGCCCCTGGTTAAGATTGAGGGTTTTGTTTTTTCAGAAAAGAAACTACTACTCCTTAGGCTCAAAGGGGTTGACGAAGGTTTCACTCCCTTATAACTCCAGTGTTTGGGAATTGAAACAATGCCTGTACATCATCAGCAGGATTTTTGTTCCAAAAGCATACAGTTAGTAGTTCATGTGTTTTTGATTTTCATCATTCTCCTTTTTTAGTTGCTTAAGACTAATGAGTTGAATATCAATGAACATAATGACAAAGATGAAATGATTTGAGAAAAACATGTATATTGCATTATTTTTATTTATTCAAACAGAATGAGTTTCTTACAATGAGAAGTACTTGATAACAACAAAAGTAATACAATTGAAAATACTAAATAAATCTATACAATGGCAAGCTTGGCCTTATTCTAATGCAAATGAAATGTTCTCTGACAAACATAAATTCTTAATGGTCCACTGGTGGAAGCTCCATTATGAGGTGGCATGGGATTGTTGATCACATTAGGTGCCACAGGTGCAAACTCGATCTCTTTTGCGTCAAGCAAATCCTGAACTTTGTCCTTGAGAACTCTGCATTCTTCAGTAGTGTGACCAGATCCTCCAGAGTGGATTCGCACTTAGCATTAATCTTGTAATTTGGAGGGAGAGGATCAGGAGGAGGCCTAGCTTCCGCTAATTGAACCAGTTTGAGGTCGAGCAAGCGAGCAAGAAGTTGGCTATAAGTCATTGGTATACGATCAAACACCCTCTTTGGCTTATTCTGTCTCTGTTGACCTTGTCTCTGTTGATAACCTTGTTGTTGGAAACCTTGTTGTTGTTGAACATATTGCTGATAAGGGACCCAAGGTTGTTGACCAACAGGTGCCGCATAAGATTGAGGAGCGGCGGCGGTCACTTGATAACAAGGAGCTTGGTTCTGAGTAGAAACAACACTAGTCTCGGCTTCTTTCTTTTTGATGAAATTACCTTGAGGTTTCTTGTACCCGTATTGATTAGTAGCAGCAGCATTAGCGGGATTCTGGATCTTACCAATTTTCAAGCCATTCTCAATTCTTTCATCAATCTTGACTAGATCGGAGAAGCCAGAAGAAACACTACCCACCATCCTTTCATAGTAGTGCCCTTGAAGAGTATTCATGAACATATCAACTAGTTCGGATTCAGAAAGTGGTGGATTAACTTGAGCAGCCATTTCTCTCCACCTTTGGGCATATTCTTTGAATGTCTCATTGGTTCTTTGCACTTGATTCTGTAGTTGCAACCTAGTCGGTGCCATGTCAATGTTGTATTGATATTGCTTGAGAAAGGCATCAGACAGGTCCTTCCAAGATCGGATCCTATTACGCTCCAGATTCATATACCAGTTCAAGGATGCCCCAGATAAGCTATCTTGAAAGCAATGGATGAGCAATGAGTCATTGTGAATGTGAGAAGCCATCTTACGACAGTACATGATGATATGGCTCTTTGGACAACTTAAACCCTTGTACTTCTGAAAGTCAGGAGTCTTGAATTTGGGTGGAATAACCAGATTAGGAACTAAGCACATCTCTTTAGCGTCCATTCCATAGGCACTAAAACCTTCTATAGCTCGAATCCTTTCCTCAAGACTTTGGTACTTCTCAGAAGATCTCTCAATGGGTTGAGCTCTTTCAACAGCTGGTATTTGATGCATTTCTAGATTAGCAAACTAAGGACCACAAAAAGCAGGATAAGGAATCTCTGTATAAGGAGGTGGAGCAGGAAATGGGAAAGCAGGCCCAGTCATAGTTGGTACTCCAGAAGTTATGGGCATAGGTCCTCCTTGGTTTGAAGCTCCAAGAGTATCAGCAGTCATGAAGCTAAATGGCATTCCAAGGGTAGCATTAGTCCTTGGTTGGAACTCAGGTGGATTAGTAGAAGGTGGAGTGACAACCTGTTGAATGCCTTCAGGTTGACTAGCAGCAAGTTGATTAACAACAACAGGAATCTCTTGCACAATAGGAACCCTTTCATTTCTCAAAGCTTGGAGGGCTTCCAAAATAGCATTAACCTTGCCTTTCATTTGATCCATCTCTTCTCTAATGGCAGCTTGATCTTGTTCATAGTTCTCCATGATTCTTCTTCTGTGAGCTCTTGTCAGATATCAGTGTGGAGGAATCGTCTTGACTGATCTGATGGAGAGGAAGAATGTAAGAGTATTGGTAACCATGGATGCAAATGCATGAATGCAAAAATGTTAATGATGATGCAAATGCAGCATAACTCAGGATCAAGGATCAAGGCTTCTTGGATAACTTCTCATGGTCAATAAGATATGGTCGAATCCTCCAGATTCAGAGGTTTGACGTTGCTTTCTTGATAAATAGATTGTGCATAAGTCAAGGATGGTCGAACCCTCCAGATTCAGAGGTTCGACGTTGATTCTGATAGATAACCTTTGCATAAGTCACATAAGGTCGAACCTCCAGATTCAAAGGTTCGACGTTGATTATGATAGATAGTCTGAATGGCTTAGGGTAGGATGGAAGCATGTTTTCCTGCAAAACAAAATTTCCCAACCCCTCTCACAGGTAGGATCTAGTATATGGTAGGTCAAAAGGGTCACCAGCCATTACAGTTCTCCTGAAATACTATCATTGTGCATCTACACGCCAATGATTGTACCTCATTTGAACCTGGTCTGGGCGTGGGTCTCATGCTCGCACTAGACAAGACCTGACATCTCGCCGGCGTCATGATCCACTCTATCCTAGTGTCCTAAGTAACCCTCTGGTCTGGGTATTGGGCCTTTTACCTCAAATCAGTAACATCCCAACCCAACAGAATAGCATAATAATAATCCATAATATAGGAAAATAAAAATGCAATGTATAAAGAAATAAAGCAATAAAGCAATAAAGCAATAAATAAACACCAAAAGAAAAGAAAACAAACAAAAGCTAGGATCGACTAAGCTAGATCCCCAGCAGAGTCGCCAGCTGTCGCACGCTCGCGAAAATGAACAGAGTCGCCACCAATATATTTATCCCATAGAGGGAAAGGAATATCAGAAAACCTGGAATGAAGAAAGGATAAGAAAAGGTCTTGCGACCAAAGATCGGGTAAGAAGTCGGTTACGCGAGGGGAAGGTATTAGCACCCCTCACGTCTGTGGTACTCCACAGGATCCACTTATGTTTGTTATATTCTAAGGGTGTATAAATCTATAGCTTAATGCAAGGGGAATGCATGCAAATGAAAAAGAAGAAACACGGGGAAAATAAGGTTTATGAAAAGTTGTGTTGATTTCTTGATTTTTGAATGGAACTGTTAGATAGGATTAGGAATGGTTGAAAACTAAAACTGTTAGGGAAATGTTTAATGCAGGGCTGAATTGAATTAGTGAATGTATGGCTGTACTGAATGGTATAGATTATTTTGTGATGGCTATCGCAGGGTTGTCATTGTGTATTTTCTTGGAATGGACCTGACTTTGCACTTGCCGAACCTGTGTGAATCCATCTGATATTGTGTTATACCCCAAAATTTGCCCGCATCTTTTTTCAAGAAAACTCCAATCTGAAAATTAAGAGTCTCATATAATCATGGATTTTTATTTCAACAAATATCCTGACATATGAAATACTTAGTTTTTAGAATTTTTCTTATACAGTAATTTGGCTTGCAGTTGAATTTATTCTTACGCAAACGCCAAATACTGTTTATTACTTCACACATGCTATTTATTTATTTACAGATAAATAGTACTGACACAATTGGTACAGATTTAAATCTTTTTGCAGGCGCAGAATCAGGAAACTCAGACTGTACTGGTAACAAGTAGATTATTATTATCTATTGTTTCCCACTAATTTTTGTACTATATTCCATTATTTTCAAAAAATCTTTTCAAATCTCTTTTTCAAAAAATCAAATCCTAACTTTATTCTCTACATCTCTCTTTTTCCCAACACTATCATACACTTTCTTTCAAATCTTACTTCCACTCAAATTTTCCTTTTGTACGGAATCACATCATTCCCCAACGTCTCTATCCTTCTTTCCATTCTATAAATACCTCTCATTTTCTCATAAAAATCTCACATCAAATTCTAATTCATCTCTCAAATTTCTACTTCATAATCCATCCTTTCTTCTTTCCCGACAAAATGGCGAAGCGGTGGGAAACGTGTTTTCTTATGGTCATCACCATTGCTACGGTGATCATGTCTTTCTTCTGTCTACATAGCCCGGAACACTGTGGACCTGGGATGCTTATGCTCCCAATCATCTACATGTTACTATTTGTAGCATGGGTTATCAATCGTCATTCTTAAAATTTGCCGTATTTCTTATTTCTTAAATGTACTGTTTATTTGTCGTACTGTTCAATATAGTATGTAATATTTGTACTGTCTGTATTAAATGTTGTACTATTTATTGCTTAATTACTCAGATAATATTTTGTGTGTTTTCTGCCAGTCAAATATTCATTTTTCTGTGCATTAAATGATTTTCAGGGTTATTATCGGTAATTTTGCCCGCATACAGTAAATATTAAGTTATTTATTATGTCTGTGTTTTTTTTAACAAGTCATGTAAATAAACTTTCATTTTTCACATAAAACAAAAACAAAAACAACAAAAAAGAAAATTAACTTTGACTGTTGATTTTTCACTCTAACTGCTACGTCAATACCTGAACGGTCAGTTGACAGCCAAACTGCTGGCAGTACAATTCTCAGTGTTTTGTACCATCAATCAAATCAATCTTTCACAATTCAAAATTCCAAGATTTTTGTTCTAGAAGTCTTCTGAATATCACGCGATTAGCAGAGACTCAACACTGCACAAAAATCAGGTACGCTTAACTGTCTCCTACACAAACAGTCCCTGACTAGGGTTTTCTTGTTTTTACAGGAGAAACAAGCTTTTGAGACCTCAAATGGATTTCATGCACATCCATATATCTCAAAGTACCATCATACAAATTTTCAAACTTCAAATCACTCAGACGCACCGTCAGCAGTTCAAACAGTCAACAGACGACCCGTTTGACCCAAAAAGTCAACAGACAGTCAAAAATGAAATTTTTTGTCAAAGTCCATATGTTGTCAAAGGATTCATCATTTGATCATTGGATGATCATAATTCATCAAGGAAAGATAAAAAATCAACAAAACCCTAAGATTCAAAATTAGGGTTTTTGCCTGAAAAGTCAACTCAACTTTGACTGGTCATAACTCTCTCATCCTTCATCCAAAAAATTCAAACCAAAGCTCATTTTTAAGGAAATTCAATTATCTTTCAAATGCCATTGATCCCATGGTCATTGGATTCACCATTTGAAAAATATGATCAAAGACATTATAGGTCATTTTCAAAGTCAACAAAAAGACACTTTTTTCAAAAGGACACACAAGGAGCATCAAAAATCATTTTGACATGAGACCAAAGACATTGGTTAGAGGACTCTTTGAGGTTTCCAAAAAGTGCAAGATCTCCTTCATATTACAAAAATTGAGGGATTTACACCTTGTTGAAGTTGGCTAAATTTTGGGAAAATGCATAAAACCAACATTGCTCAAAAATGCATTTTTTCCAAATGGGGCCAAGTTGTCATGGTTCAAACATGTTTGCCATGATATTGTGGGCCTCCCACGACCAAGACAAAGCCCACACCATTTTTATCCATTTTTGGCTTAATTTTATCTTATTTTAAGATTAAATAAAAAGGAAAAATGGAAGGATAATGGATAGCTTATTTTCTAAGCTAAAGCCACCAAGGAATCTTCAATTATGCAGCAAGGAAGATACAAGGAAAGCCTAGAGCAAGAGTGTGTAAAAATCAAGCAATGGTTGCTTGAAAGTTAAACTTGAAAGTCAAAAATTCAACAAAGACAATTAAGGCTTCTTAGCTTCCATTTTAAGCACTCATGGCCTATAAAATAGCTCAAGACACTTCACTGAAGAGGGGGCCACGAAATAGACAAAAGCATAGCAAAGAAACTCACAAAAATTCTCAAAAAATTCCAAAACTTTGTAATTTTCATTTTGTGGTTTCCAACCATTATCAATACAAACAAACACTTCCAATTATCTTCTAAAATAATATAGAGTAAGAATAAACTCTTTGTGTGGTCCCATGAGAGTCGTAACATATGTATGGTGTTTTTCATGAACATACACATATAACTTTCGTTTTCCTATGCATGCTTGATTAAAATGAAAACTAACCACTTGCATGGACTCATGGCATGATATAGAGTAGGTTTGAGTGATCACATGCAAGCTTTAACGTGGTTTTGAAGCTCCACCATTTTTGAGCTTCAAACATGTGAAGCTTTCGTTCTCCATGATACAAGCTTCAAATGGAAAAACTAACGACGCTATCATGTTCAGAAGGGTCCAATTAGGTGATCTGGGTGGCCTTTGTTCTTTTTTATTTTCATTTTGTAGGTCGTTCAAAAGCATGGAAAAAGAAAGAAAAATCCGCAGGAAAATCCGCAGGTAAATCTGCAGCAAAATCCGCAGGTAATATGAAGAAGAAGATGAATAGTAAAGTGGAATCTTTGACCAGCACGCGTGGCAGATTTACTCCCTCTCATTCGTTGGTCAATTGCACGTGGGTCCCACGTTGGACTCTCAAAATCAGCATGATCACATGTTGTCCCTCTATCCATGTGCATCATGTTACTTTAAATCTGAGCCACAAGATCTCCTAGTAATCTGATCCAACGCATCAAAAAACGCAGCCACACCATAACCCATCATAAATTACCACACATGATCACTGCTTTATTTATTTTTCTATTTTATTTTAATTTCTTTGCAAAATTAATTAAAAATAGTTTTAAAAATCCAAAAAATACACAAAAAATATTTTTAAGCTTCTAAAATAATATATTATTTTCTGAAATAAAAATATTTTATTTTTCTTCATAATTTCAATATTTTGCATAATTAATTAGTATATATTTATATATTTGCTTTTTAATTATTCTAACCAATAAAAAAAATCATAAAAAAAATTGTTCTTTATATTAAATATTGTTTATATGTTATAAACTAATTTTGTACATATTTAGGATAATTTTCTCTTTAAGTTTTAATTATTTGTATAATTATTTGTATAATTATGTATTAATTAGCTTAATCAATTTCAAATCAATTTCAAATCAATTTCAAAAATTCCAAAAAAATTAGTTTTGTTTTAAAATTAATTGACAAATATTTTGTACATATTTTAAACTTAATTTCTAGGTTTAAATCTATTTTCATCTTTTTTCTTCATTTTAATTTAATTAATCATGCATTAATTATAATTAAAATCAATCATAAAAAATCCAAAAATATGCCTTTTATTTTTCTTGCAATTTGAATTCCTAGATAAATGTATAGGATGTCAAATTCATGTAAATAGGCTAGTTTACATTTCCTGCACAATCGATGTAATAGCGTAGATTTACTTTCCGCACTTTACATTTCCGCATTTTAATTTCCAGCAAATCTAAACTGCGTGTATGTCAAAGATAAAATTGAACCGCTAAATCACTAACTTCAAAGATAAAATATCTGAATCCAAACACAATCACACTTGCACCTTTTTAGGTAATCCCTTCTCATTCTTTTCAAAATCAAAGTCAAAATTCCACTGTTTTGAGTACAAAATCGAACCTTTTGTTTATATCCGGTGAAAGGATAGATTTTTAAAGGAAATAAGGATAAAGACCTTACAACTCAGGGTAGACCTCCTAGTTTGCTTGCTCAAATCAAAACAAACAAAATTCTCATACACTGTTGTTTTTCAAAACAAAACTTTCCAAAAAGACAATACTTTGTATACATCCAAACACGGATCATTACAAAGTTAACGTTCTTTTCAAAACATCTTTCGAAAGATAAACAAACATTTTTGTATACATCCGTACAAGGATCATTACAAATTCAATTTACAAAAGTATTTGAAACCACATATGAGCATTCTAAAGCAATTGAAAAGTAATCGAAAAACAAGTGAGCTAAGCAAACTTAAGAGCCCATGGATAACCATGGATACAAAGGGTGCTAACACCTTCCCTTTGTATAACCTACCCCCTTACCCAGAATTTCTTAAAGGTCTTTTTTCTGTTTCTTTTATAAACCTTTCCTTAATTGGATAAAATAAAAGGTCGGTGGCGACTCTGTGAATTTTCAAAAATGCGAAAGCATAAGCGATAAAAAAGAGTCAGTTCACATATCTCTCCCGCTCAGAGGTATGGCCCGAAAAAAACGGAGGTCCACAGAACTGGCGACTCTGCTGGGGAGTCACTTTCAAAAAACAAAATGTTTTCAAAAGGGGTTACCTTAAGAGAATAGATTACTTCGATGTTTTCAATTGTTTGACTTGATTGCTCTATTTTTCAAAGGTTTTTTTGGGTATTTTGCTTGTGTGAAAGATTCTAACCCGAATCTCGAGATACCTTAAGTATATGACAATAGACCAAGGAAACTGTACGGCATGTACCGATACGGTTGGTCTGGTAGTCATCGTTAGTGCGATACTTTGGTTTATACTGATGTCCCTTGAAAACGATCAAGGAGTATATTAGGCTTCCGAAATGTCATTAAACACTAAGTTGTCTTAGAACCTTTTTAGTTGAACTTGACTTGTGGCCTATTAAGTGGCTAGCTTTGAAATTGATCGAAGTTAGTTATCCTCGAGGAATATTTTGATCGGCCGCTCGAGCGCCGTATTGAGATGTTACTTCCAAGGATCATAGAACCCGAATACTATTCTAGGACAGGTTTTAACCAACTCAACTTCAGTGGGGAGGGTATCACCTATCAGCTTCATGCAAGCCTTTAAACCTAAGGCTATTGTTTGATTTGTTTTTGTGTGCCACATGTTTGCATCATAAGCATATCATTTTCTCACAAAACACTTCAAGGATCAAAGAGTTTACCTTTGTTTTTGCAGGTAATGGCTCCCGCCACTCGAGATTACATCCGAATCAACATCTCAACGGTACCATCTGAACTAAAAGATTTAGTGTCAGAATTCCCCAGGAATGTTCAATTCACCGAAAGGCATGGTCACCTACTCCATTTGGTTACCTCAAAATTTGAAGAAGACATGATACGGGTCCTGTTCCAGTTCTTTGACCCTGAACATCATTGCTTTACCTTTCCTGATTACCAGTTGGTACCCACTTTGGAAGAATTCTCTGAACTAATTGGATTGCCTGTTTGAAATCAATTACCTTTCACTGGTTTAGAAAGGATTCCAAAACCTGAAGTCATTGCTGCTGCTTTACATCTGCGGAAATCAGAAATCGAGTCCGATTGGGAAACAAAGAGTGGAGTTAAGGGTTTGCTTGCCAAGTTCTTATTGGAAAAAGCTCGACTACTGCTAGAGAACAAAAGTTATCCAGCTTTTGAGGAGGTTATGGCCCTTTTGATCTATGGTTTGGTTTTATTCCCAAATCCCAACCAGTTCATAAGTGTACACATCATCAACCTTTTCCTAATCCGTAACCTGGTACCAACATTACTGGGAGACATTCTACATTCTCTACACACTCGTACCATGAAGAAACGAGGAACTCTCATGTGCTGTATACCACTACTGGCTAGGTGGTTTACATTTCATCTTCCCCGATCAGTGTTGAGAAATGAACAAAGAATGCAATGGTCTCGCAGGATTATGTCTTTGTCTCATTCAGATATCCGGTGGAACAACTTCTTTCAAAGAGACATTACTATCATTGATCATTGTGGCGAGTACCCTAATGTGCCACTCCTTGGCATCAAAGGAGGCATCACTTACAATCCCTCTTTAGCTCTACGCCAATTCGGATATGCAAGGAGCAACGGTCCTCATGACATGATTATCCGTGGCATTGTGTTTGATTACGAGAATGATTCTCATAGACACCGACGAAGGTTCATACATGCATGGGACAGTGTCTATAGAATAGAAAGCAAAACTTTGGGGCAATGGAATTCTATCCCTATGGAACCTTACCTCAGATGGGTCCGCACTCATGCTCAGAAACTCATTATGCCATATCCCGCTATTCCACCAGTGACTATTGAACCAGAGGTCGAAGGATACAAACCTCGAGTTATTCTACACCCGGATATGCCAACTGACTTAGAAGAGTTGCAAAAATCTTGGGTTCTGTCATACCCTAATTTTTGACCCCCCTGAGATGCCATATCTTCAGGATTTTTCATCAGGTCAAGACAAGTACCCAGAGCAGTCATTTCTCCATCTGGTACCTAATCGAGGATGCTCAAAGACAAGAAAGCTCAGGCAAAGGATCAATCAATACAAAGACTAGTCTTTAATACAATCATAGGGCTCAAAAACTTCATTTTTCTCATCTATGATTGATTAGACATCCAGTCATATGAGTACAGGTTTACTCAGGTCACCAGACTAGGGTTTTGAGCCTATCAAGGACTAAAATCAGGGATCACTTTTGGGAAACCCTAAAAAGCCCCAGGGAACCATTCAAAAACATCAATCATCTTCAAATAACTCATATGACAAGATCTACTGGACATCACACTTCAATTCAAAGTCTACAGTCATTATTTTCACATGGTCGACAAATTAGGGTTTTGACCTAATTCACCAAGATAGTTGACTTCTGATCAGGGCATGAATCCAAAACTCAAGACATGATTCAAGAGTCTCTACTACCTCAATATAATCCATTTATATCATCCATTTGGGGAGAAGATCTTATTTTTACACAAAAGCCCAAAAATTCACTTTGTCAGGAAAAAATCAACTGTGAAGGATCATCATTGACTTTTAAGGTTTTTGGTCAAAAAATGACTTTCAAAGATCAATATCATCAATATATGGATGTCAAAGTCATTTGGCCAAATAAATTCAAAGAAATTCATCAAAGAGCGAAAAGTCGGGAATTAGGGTTTTTGAGGGCATGGTGAGAACTCAAAATTTCACCTACACAACTCAAAAAACTTCCAACATGAAAGTTGTAGATCTTGAAAAATAAAACAACATCTTACAAAGGAACTTTTTTCAAAAGATCAACCATTTATGAAGTTTTGGAAATTTTGAAGTTTAGGTCATAAACACTTAGAAATTTTTCTAAGTGTTTTAACCTAGTTTTCATCCAACTTTGGGCTCATTTTTCACAAATTTCCCAAATGATTCTGAAGAAGACATAAACTAATGAATTGAAGTAGATGTTTAGGGCTTTCCAAATTGTGTTCAACCTTCTCCAAATTCAATTTGAGCTAGGAGTTATGCTTGTTCAAAGTTGGCCTCATGAAGTAAAATTATAGGTCATGTGCAAATTGGACTTTGCAAATTTTGTGCAAATAACCTCTCTTATGGATGCTACACGACCCATAATACATCTGAAAACATGCCATGCATTCATTTTCACCATGCCATAAGAATTGAAGAAGATTCTAAAAACAAGAACATGTGATTATGTAATGATTACATTTGTGAATTTATGGCAAATTGATGAATCACCCAAGGAATCTTCTCACCAACCAATTAGAGCTCATTTCTGGCTCAGAATTGTCCCCTAAGATCAAGCAAAATCGAGGGCTAGGGGATTGATCAAATGGAATCAAAATTCCCATCATTGCATAAGAGATATTTGCAAACTTCCTTCATGGCTAAGAAACCAAATCAACCTCACTAAGGAAGCTCACTCCTCTGCAGCTATACTGATCCATTTGCCTATAAATACAGATGCATTCCTCATTCAAAAACACACCAAAGCAACCATATTCCTTGCTTTCTCTTTCTCTCCTCTTGTTCATTGTTTTTCAAAGTTCTTTGGCAAGAAGAATCGATTTCTTCAAACCAGAGCTTATCTTTGGGAAGTGAGCATTCTAACATCTCAAGGGAGGTCATTTGAGGTGATCCAAGCACCTGGATCACTTCTGTAGGTGGAGGAACACCATTGTTGCTCTCACTTTGGAGCATTTGCAGTTGGAGGTCCATGGAGTGATTCAGAAGGTTTCAAGGCAAGCCAATCATCCAGACACACTCCTCAGGTCATAGTGAAGCTAACCAGATGGCCGCAGCTCATCTGTAACTCAGGATTCAACAACCTCCATGTTCACTTGAAGCTGAAATCGAGGGAGGTCCATAGAACAATTCAGAAGGATTCAGGCTACAATAAGGATCCAGTTAGCATCATTGAGTCTCAGGGAAGCTATTGAGATCATTCATTCAAGCCCAGGTGCTCTCAATCATCCTCACGACCTCCATTTTCAGAGGTAAATTTCTGAACTTCACCTCTATAATTTAAGTACTCTTTGTGAAATAGCTCGATTCTATCTTGTTCAGCATCATCAGAGGATTGAAAACCCTCTATCATCATCCATTTATCTTTCAGTATAGTCATTTAATTTGATTTTGAAATTTTAGGGTTCTTCACGATTTCTGGTAAATTAGTTAGATGTAGTTAATATTAGTTTATGTTAGTTACATATTTAGAATCGTGAGTGAAATTAGAGCAAGTTTCGTGTTTACATCATGGCAAATGATTGAGAAATGAGTGAGTTCAGAAATTCAAATTCATAGAGCTTGAGGTTGAAGACGAAGATGGTGGTGGCGCGCAAAAATTCAAATCTCAGGGCAGAGTTTATTTTATTTTGAGTGGTATGCGTTTTATTAATGACTAAACAACTTGCCCTAGTGGCCACACATGCGCCCTTAGTATCATCATGCCACAAGTCTGGGGTTCGAATCCCCCTCGCCCCAGACTTTTTGATTCTTTTATTTTTTAAGGATTTACAACTTGTTTTGAAATATGACCAAATGGAGGCAAGTCACTAACACTGAGCGCGCGTTGGCTCAGTGGTGTTGTTTTGGACTGGTGACCTCAAGGGCGTGGGTTCAAACCCTCCAAGGGCCAAAACTTATTTTTTTAACACTAATTTCTTTCATTTCTCTTCACAACTTCACATATTTATTTAACCTATCAAAATAAATCATTTTCACTTCATTTTTCACACACTTTTTATTTAACATATCTATTTTGTGAATAATCAAAAAAATCATAAAAATATTATTTATTTCATGTATTTTTATTAAGTTTAAAATAGTATGTTTTAGGTGTTTTCTTAAATACTTGAATACATATTTTTCACTTTGTTTTAAATTAAATCACTTTGTAAATAATTCTATGATGAAACCCTAATTGTTTAGGTCTTAATTAAGTAAAAATCTTTATTTTTACTTTAATTAAGTTGACTTTTGTCAATTTTCAAAGCTGTTATCAGTCTCCGATTAAACGGATGATTAAGGTTTTCAAACAACAAAACCTTGTATCATTCAAAATCATTTTCAAATTGCTCTCATAACCAGTACTGTAAAGTACTGGGCCTCTAATAGAGTGTAAGTCCCAAAAAACCTTCTCTTCTTAGCTTGTTTTCAAAACTGTATTTTCAAAATCTTCTTTCTGTTTTCAAAACATTCTTCTGGTATTTGAAGGGCATTATTCCTGGTGAAACTCTTCAGATACCTATGTGACCTTTGTCCATCTTCACTTCTTCTGTTTTCAAAAATCCATTAACTGTTTATCATAAATATTCAACTGTCATCAACAAAACAATAAAAATACTGTTGAGGCTCTGTACATACTTCTTCAATGGCCTCCACTCCATCCAGGTTAGGCTTTACAAGCTTTCAATTTACAGTCTTTATTTAAATTACTGTCAAATATAAACTGTGCACATATTAGTTTAGAACTGCGTTTGAGTATAAACCTTAGGACAGTTAAACTATATATATATTATAGGAATATGGCCTAGGATTGAGAATGTCTTCCCGGTGAAGGCTCTTTCCTAATTAGAGATCTGTAGTTCAAGCCACCAAGATGAATTATTCCCGGTGAAACATCTTGGCAAAAACCTTAGAATCCAAATAAATAGGACACATCCACCCAAAGAGGAATTATTCCCGGTGAAACCTCTTACCCATTTGCTTAGAGCCAAAATAAGTTCAAAACTACATAAGCTTTCTCTTGTGCTATAACAAGGACCCTCGATTAGCCTCCTCTTGGGCTTTGTACAAGGACCCACAGGCTTCTTAAAAGCATTTCCAGCTTCCTCTTGAGCTTGTATACAAGGACCCATCAGGTTTCTTATAAACATAGGAACAGGTCTTTAGTCACCTTTTAGCCTACCCTGGTGAGTTTCTTCCAATTTAAACCAGACTTTAAACAAGCTAAGTTTGTCTCAATTTTGCATTGAGTACACTTTTTGGAATGAGAGACATGGACAGTCTCTGTCACCCTTATCTTCATCAATCCTCCTTAGCAGAGTCTAGGATCCATGTTTGGTCATCCTCAGCATTGAGTCAGCCTTCATCTTGGGCTTTAAACAAGAAGTCTCCACTAGATAATCTTTCTGCCAATCTTTTCATCCTTTAATAATTAATGGAGTGCTACCCAAATCCTTCATTTCAATTAACCCCTGGAAAGGGTTAGCCTCCAACATCTGTCTAAAATGTCAAAATCCCTGGAAAGGGTTAGCTTCCACACATTCCTTCATTTCAATTAACCCCTGGAAAGGGTTAGCCTCCAAAGTAAATTAATAAAAAAGTCAAAAGAATAATTTCATTCTCTTAGGAGATAATTTCCCCAAAAGAGTCAAAACCCCTGGAAAGGGTCAGCCTCCAAAAACATGATAAAGTCAGTCTTTTAATAGACAAATTCACCAGCAGAGTCAAAATCCCTGGAAAGGGTTAGCTTCCAAAGAAAAACAGTCTTTTTAATCTCCAGTAGAGTCAAAACCAACAAAAACAGTTAGCCTCAACCTTGGGCTTCATACAAGGCACCCAAACAATAAAACTCCCCTGTCAAGAGTCAGCCTCAACCTTGGGCATTGTACAAGGCAGATAATAGAGTCTCCCCAGTGAGTTCTTCATCACTCAGTAGCCACAACCTTGGGCTTTGTACAAGGCAGATAAACCATATCTTTCATGTGTCAAAGATTCCTAACACTTAGGATCTTTCCCCATATAGTCATCAATACTTAATTCATTTAAGAGTCCGCCACAACCTTGGGCTTTGTACAAGGCAGAAAATAGTGTTTTTCCCTAGCTAAAGTCAGCCACAACCTTGGGCTTTGTACAAGGCACATAAATAGAGTCTCCCTAAGTAGAGTCAGCCTCAATTCTGGGCTTCGTACAGAACACAAAAAAATACCCTGTAATTAACCCTCAATGGAGTCATCTCCCAGAGTCAATAATATTAATTAATCAATCAAAAAGCCTCAAGCTTGGGCCTCATACAAGCCAGCTAAAGTCAAATCTTTTATACAGTAGATAGACATAGCTTATCTCTATAGAGAGATATTTTTACTACTCTACCACATTCAAACAAACAAACATTTCAATTTCAATTTCAATCAAAGTCTCCCATTTAGGACTCTGAAAGACATGCTCTGGCACATCCCCAGACTTGTACACTTTCCCTAATTTGGACGAGCATCTTTCTTTCATTTAAGAGGCATCTGACTGGCATACTTGCACACACACAAGTAAGGTCCCCCTCTTGAATGAAATGAATTCAGCTATTCTGTCACTCTTTCAAAATGTTTGTGGTAGAATAGTACAAATACCTCTCTGTAGAGATAATTTCATGTCTCTTCACTGTAAACAGAGATTTAATTCCAAGCTTCACCCTTGAGCTTCAAGCAAGGCACCAAAAAACAATTAATTTCCCTAGTTAGTTCCCCGAACTACATTAAGCTCTGACTTCCACTAGGGATATGTAGGCATGAGGTTCACAAGGAATCTCAGCGAGCTAATAAAATACCAAAAATAGTCAGTCTGTCTGTCTGTCTGTCTTTTCAAATCAAATCAATTCCTTCTCCTAACACAAAGGAGAAACTTTCCCAATCATTAGCAGCAAACACAAACACAATGACACAGAGAAGGTTCCTGTAGAGTACTACAGATATGTAGGGTGTTTAAACACTTCCCTATGTATAACCGACCTCCCGGACTCCAGAATTTCTAGTCTAGGTGAAATCCCCACACTTAGCAAACTCCTAGGGTTTAGTTGAGATCTTTTTTCCCCTTTCCTACTCGTAGGACAAATAAGAAAGTTCGTGTGATATCGTAGGAAGAACTGAAATAAAATTCATCCCGCCACGGGCGCATTCTCCTTCCAAATTTCGCGTGAAGGGTCTAGCGTGCCGTCCTCCCAAGTGAAACGGGGAGGTAAAAGAAAACGACACCACAGGTTCAACTAAAAGAGGAAAGAGACACCTTCAAAGCACACTGTCAGGACTATGAGAGAAGGATATTGGAGCTCACCGGACAGCTTCAAGAAGAACGGCAGATCAACACATTCCTGGGGGCAAAGAGAAAGCGTCCAAGGGAGACCTGAAGGATCATTTATTTTATTTCTGTCTTGTAAGCCCAAATGAGGCAAAGAAAAAAAGAATAAATTGATTAACTAACGTTTGTTTCTTCTTTAACAAATCTAAACTCTAAAATCCTTGAAACATTGCACACACATTTCATTTCATGCATTGCATACATTGCATTCATATACATTGCATATACATTTCATACATTTGCATATACATTGCATCCGTACATACACATTGCATAACAGGTTCACATGACGGATTTCTCATCTCCTCGCTGTTTATTTCAGTTAGAAGAGATGGAATCTGAGACAAGCATCAAGAACCTCGAAGCACAGAATGCCCAAGTTCAAGTGGCAATTCTGGAACTGGCAAAGGGGCAACAAGAACTGAAAGCCCTGATAATCAAGAAGAAAAAGAAGCCCAAAGGATCTGTAGGCTTGAGTCACCTGAAAAGGAAGATCAAAATCCCAGTCAAAAAGTTCAACAAGCCACCGATCCCTGAAACAGTCGGTGATGGTGAACAAGAAGACAATCAAAGCAACCAGGGTTCTGCTAAGCCCTCTCTCTCTTCAAATGAAGAAGATGATCATTCTGGGGACGAACCGGATGATGACAAATACCAACAGCTGGAAGACCGTATGAAAGCTATGGAGATACAAAAAGTACCTGGCTTAGATTTCAATGATCTGGGGCTCATCTCGGATGTTGTTATCCCTCCAAAATTCAAAGTTCCTGTCTTTGCAAAATATGATGGAGTTTCTTGCCCGAAACTACATCTGAGATCCTATGTGAGGAAGATACAACCTCATACAACAGATAACAAATTGTGGATTCACTTCTTCCAAGAAAGTCTGTCGGGTACACAACTCGAATGGTACTACCAGCTGGAAAATACCAAGGTTCATACTTGGGAAGAATTAGCTGCTGCTTTTTACAAACAGTACCAATACAATGCTGATCTTGCGCCAACCCGTACTCAACTAAGGGGCATGTCTATGGGACCAAAAGAAAGTTTCAAAGGATATGCACAAAAGTGGAGAGATATGGCTGGAAGGGTTCAACCACCCTTATCTGATCGCGAACCAGTCGACATGTTCATGGGCACTTTAACTGGCCCTTTCTATAGCCATTTGCTGGGAAGCTCATCATCAGGTTTCACTGACCTGATACTGACCGGAGAACGTGTCGAAAGTGGCATTCAAAATGGAAAAATTCAAATAGGTTCCTCCTCTGGTACTACAAAAAGGCCCATCAGCGGGAGAAATGAGGTCAATGCAACACAAATTCAGAAAAGTCGCAAAAGTGAGCAGCATCAATCTGTAGGGGCAGTTCTGATCTCCACATCTGCACCTCAAAAAGATCAACAGCCAAAATATACGCCTCGACCAGATGCACCAAGAAGAAATTTCACCAGAATCAACATGCCAATCTCTCAGGCATTGCAGCACTTGCTAAAAGCAGATCTGATCACATTAAAAGGTCCTCCAAAGAATGTCAACACTTCCTCTCCGAATTATCGCCCTGATGCAACATGTGCCTATCACTCAAACTGTCCAGGACATGACGCAGATCACTGCTGGGCCCTGAAAAATAAAATACAAGATATGATAGATGCTGGGGAAATTGAGTTCGATCCTCCAGAAACTCCAAATGTCATCACTGCACCTATGCCAAAGCATGACAAAACTGTCAACGCTATCCTGGACACTGTTTACATCTATGATGTGAACGAATTATCAACTCCACTCGGCGAAGTCAAAGGAAAGCTAATCCAAGCTGGTTACTTTCCAGGATGTGACCCCGATTGCTTTTATTGCTCATACCTGCCCAATGGTTGTGAAAATCTGAGGATGGGAATTCAAAAGTGGATGGATCGCCGTATCATTATGTTTGAGAGGCTCCCTTCTATGGACGTGCTGTGCGAAGTCTTTGCAAACGGGATGAGAATAGAGGATGCCTCAGTGATCTCCGGCTTACCATTCAAAATCTCTTCCAAGGCTCCATTCAAAATTTCTGCTACACTCAAAGTGGCATCAGTAGTCATTGCTAGTCTAACTCCATTTCCATACTCCTCAGACAAAGTTGTCCCATGGGGATACGACACTAATGTTTATGTTCATGGAGTTAAGCAGGGTACCTCGACTGAAGAGGCCGCAAAGTTAACTACTCCAACTGTGGGTAATATTGTGGGTACCAGCAAGATCACGAGAAGTGGAAGAATCTTTTCACCAGAAATTTCTCCAAATATTGTTGCTGGTCCAGTCCGAGTCCCAGTTCCTAATCAAGATAACAGCGCTCGAGGCAAAGAGCCACAAGTTGAACAAGTTCAAACCCCGGTGGAGATCACTGCTGAGGATCCATCAAAGCAAGAAATGGAGGAAATATTGAAAATCATCTGCAAGAGTGATTACAATATTGTTGAGCAACTGGGGCACACTGCTTCAAAAATCTCAATGCTATCTCTGCTAAAATATTCAGAAGCTCATGCCAAAGCTCTGATGAAGTTCCTTAAAGCTGCGCATGTGCCTCAAGAGATCTCAGTCGACCAATTTGAGAATTGTGTTGCCAATCTAACCTTGAACAATGGCCTCGGTTTCTCTGATGTGGATCTGACCCCTGCTGGAAAAAATCACAACAAAGCCTTACATATCTCCATTGAATGTAATGGCACCACTCTATCTCATGTGCTAGTAGATAACGGTTCTTCTTTGAACGTGTTACCGAAAACAGTACTAGAAAAGCTTGACTTCGAAGGAATTGTGTTACAACCAAGTGATGTTGTGGTAAGAGCCTTTGACGGGTCAACAAGAACGGTATACGGAAAAGTGAATCTCCCAATCAGAGTGGGTTCTCAAATCTTCGATTCTATCTTTTACGTAATGGAAATTCACCCAGCCTACTCCTGTTTACTTGGACGTCCTTGGATACATGGGGCAAATGCTGTAACTTCTACCCTGCATCAGAAGTTAAAATATCCAGTAAAAGGAAAGATTGTCACAGTCTATGGCGAAGAGGAATATGTGGTTAGTCACCTAAGCAATTCCAAATATGTCGAGTTGGAGGACGAATTCATCGAAACTCCATGCCAATCATTTGAGGTGGTCTCCCCAGATGTCTCTACCACCAAGCATATTCCTGCTACTCCAACTACAACTATGGCTTCTCTCAAAGATGCCAAAGCCATGATTGAACAGGGTGATTGCACAGTATGGGGACAGCTTTCCGATATACCTTACAAGTCTGACAAGCTAGGCTTGGGCTATGATAGTGAAGATCAAAAGAATGATCAAGGTCCTCGTTCTGGAGGATTAATGTCACACTTCGTCAGCCAAGAAGTAAACGCCATTGAAGATGAAGGAGTGTTCTTGAACCATATCATTCAGCCATATCCAGATGAGATTCCACCCATTTCCATGGGAATGTGGGATGCTGTGGGAGAACCAAATGGCAGGTATAATTATCAGTATACCACACCTCAGAATTCTTATATTGCTTTGGAAGACATTACCCCGACTGGATGGGGTGATCAAATTGGAAATGACGAAAGTTTCACAAGTCCCGTCACTGAGCAATATCAAAATCCACCCAAAGAAGTATGGGACACGCTAGGAGAACCCAGCGGCAAATATGACTATATGGTGAAATACTCCGCTCCTCCGAGCTCACAAATTGCTATGGAGGACATTGTCCCAACTGGATGGGATGAACAGTACGATGACAATTTCGCTCTTGAAAAAGCCAGGGAAATACCAAATAACGAGGGTTACTTTCTGTCAGCATACACTCCTCATCAGGATGCACAAGTCTCTATTCAAAACATCATCCCGACTGCATGGGACGGCCTTATCGAGCATCTCGCTCAGCCAACAGAGATATCTCAGCCTGGGCTCTCGTATCCAGCAGAGTATATCCCTTATCCCGAAGGATCACCGGCTCATTTTCCCACTAATAAAATCAATGCTGTGGAAGATGGAAAAGACAACTGCAACTGGAACAGCTGGATACTCCCTGCTCACAACAGTGGATTGAACAACTGGAAAGCTGAGGATGTGATCTCCTTTAACCAGGAGTAAATGCCATTTCCTGTTTTCTTTGTGTATATTGTGCAAAGATAAAAATGGTTCCTGAACAATCGAACCATGAGCTTGAAAGCCGTGTGCCTTAGCACACTGGTCCTTCTATAAGGGCTTATCATATCATGATCATGTGCATTCAATAAAATCATGGGACGCTTGCATATTTAAAATTTTGTGATCCTTTTTCTTTCTTTCTTCGCTTTCAAATAGCTATGTTTTTTCTTCACACACACTCACATAACTAACATGCAGATTCACATACACTCTGGATCCAGTCAACAACGATTCTGCTATTGCCCGTCATAACTTTGAAAGTCCGATCTACCAAACTGAGGACGAAAGTGAGGAAGATTGTGAAGTGCCAAGAGAACTTGCAAGGCTGCTAGAACAAGAAGACAAGGCCATACAGCCTCACGAGGAGCCAATCGAGGTCATTAACTTGGGCAGCAACGAAGAAAAGAAAGAAGTCAAAATAGGGGCTGATTTAGAACACAGCATCAAGCAAAGACTGATTCAAATGCTGCGAGACTACGTCGAGATATTCGCCTGGTCCTATGAAGATATGCCAAGCCTTGACACAGACATTGTAGTTCATCGCCTGCCAATCAAAGAAGGTAGCATTCCAGTCAAACAGAAACTACGAAGGAGCAGGCCTGATATGTCAAAAAAGATCAAAGACGAGGTTGAAAAACAGTTCAATGCCGGATTCCTAAAAGTTGTAAGTTATCCTCCTTGGATAGCTAACATCGTGCCTGTACCTAAAAAAGACGGGAAAGTCAGAATGTGCGTGGACTACAGAGATCTGAACCGGGCAAGCCCCAAAGATGATTTCCCTTTACCACACATCGATGTACTGGTTGACAATACCGCACAATGCAAGGTATTCTCCTTTATGGACGGATTCTCAGGGTACAATCAAATCAAGATGGCACCCGAAGACATGGAAAAAACAACCTTCACAACACCCTGGGGAACCTTTTGTTACAAAGTAATGCCCTTTGGTCTGAAAAACGCAGGAGCAACCTATCAACGTGCAATGGTAGCCCTATTTCATGATATGATTCATCAAGAAATAGAGGTGTATGTCGATGACATGATTGAAAAATCCAACACCGAGGAAGAACATCTGGGTCATTTACACAAGTTGTTTGAAAAACTCAAGAAATACAAGTTGCGACTGAACCCAAATAAGTGTACCTTTGGAGTAAGATCCGGCAAACTCTTAGGTTTCATCGTCAGCAGCAAAGGTATTGAGGTTGATCCCGCCAAGGTCAAAGCCATTCAAGAAATGCCTATACCTCGTACCGAGAAACAAGTCAGAGGATTCTTGGGACGACTGAATTACATCGCCCGATTTATTGCCCACATGACTACTACTTGTGTGTCGATCTTCAAATTGTTGAAGAAAGATCAAGTGGAAAGGTGGAATGACAAATGCCAGTTAGCCTTTGACAAAATCAAAGAATATCTCCAAAAACCTCCAATCTTATTGCCACCTGTGGAAGGCAGACCTCTGATAATGTACCTAACTGTGTTAGAAGACTCAATGGGGTGTGTACTAGAACAACATGACGAATCCGGACGAAAGGAGCACGCAATCTACTATCTTAGCAAAAAGTTTACCGATTGTGAAACAAGATACTCACTACTCGAAAAAACTTGTTGTGCCTTAGCTTGGACGACTCGCCGACTAAGACAGTACATGCTAAATCACACCACTTTCCTAATATCCAAGATGGATCCCATCAAATACGTGTTCGAAAAACCTGCTCTCTCTGGAAGAATAGCGAGATGGCAAATGATCTTAACAGAATATGACATTCAATACACTTCACAAAAAGCAATCAAAGGAAGTGTGGTAGCTGATCATCTGGCTCATCAAGCAGTGGATGATTATCAAGCATTGAACTTTGACTTCCCAGACGAAGACATTATGCTAGTCAATGACTACAAACAACCAGGACCAGAAGAAGGACCCGAGCCAGGATCCCGGTGGACTATGGTTTTTGACGGAGCTTCTAATGCACTTGGCAATGGCATCGGAGCTGTGATCATTTCCCCCGCAGGAGGTTATACACCATTCACTGCCAGATTATGCTTCAATTGCACTAACAATATAGCCGAATACGAAGCATGTATTCTGGGTCTTAAAGCTGCAATCGATCTAAGAATCAAATTCCTGGAAGTCTACGGAGACTCGGCCTTGGTAATCTACCAAGTCAAAGGGGAATGGGACACAAAGCACCCAAATCTAATTCCTTACAAAGAATATGTGCTGAGTTTGATTCCTTACTTCGAAGAAATCACTTTCGAACACATCCCACGCGAGGAAAATCAACTAGCTGATGCTTTAGCTACCATGTCATCCATGTTCAAAGTCAGGTGGGACAACGAGGCGCCTATGATCACCATTTACAGGCAAGATGAACCATCCTATTGCAATGAGATCAATACCGAGGGAACAGAAGAAAAACCATGGTTCCATGAAGTAAAAAGATATCTCGAAGCTCAGGAGTACCCTGAAGGGGCATCCATTAACGACAGAAAGTTTCTAAGGAGATTTGCTGCCAAATTCTTTCTAAGTAATGGAACCCTATACAAACGCAACCATGACTCGACTTTACTTCGCTGTGTAAACAAGAAGGAAGCAGAACAGATCATGGAAGAAATACACAATGGTGCCTTCGGTACTCATTCAAGTGGACATACAATGGCTAAAAAGATCATGAGAGCAGGTTATTACTGGTCTACCATGGAAACAGACTGCCATCATCACTCCCGAACATGTCACAAATGCCAGATATATGCTGACAAAGTACATGTACCTCCAGTTCCATTAAACGTCCTGACGGCTCCTTGGCCTTTTGCAATGTGGGGTATTGATATGATTGGAGAAATCAAACCTACTGCCTCCAACGGACATCGCTTTATCCTGGTCGCTATTGACTACTTCACAAAGTGGGTAGAAGCAGCTTCATTTGCTTCTGTCACCAAAAATGTGGTGGCCCGGTTCATCAAATACAATCTCATTTGTCGGTACGGCATCCCTGAACGGATTATCACGGACAATGGCACAAATCTAAACAACAGAATGATTACTGAACTTTGCACACAGTTCAAGATCAAACATCATAATTCTTCTCCATATCGACCAAAGATGAACGGCGCGGTGGAAGCTGCCAACAAGAACATCAAGAAAATCATACAAAAAATGACAGTAACCTACAAAGACTGGCATGAGATGTTACCTTTTGCTCTTCATGGTTATCGCACATCTGCGCGTACTTCAACAGGGGCAACTCCATTTTCCTTAGTCTATGGTATGGAGGCAGTTCTTCCAATTGAAATTCAGATTCCTTCCCTAAGGATTATGAAAGAAGCCAATCTAGACGAAGACGATTGGATTCAAACACGGTTGGACCAGATAAACTTGATTGATGAGAAAAGGCTCGCAGCTATTTGTCATGGTCAGCTATACCAAAAGCGTATGATCAAAGCCTTCAACAAAAAAGTCAAAAGTCAAGCATACCAAACTGGTGGCTTGGTTGTCAAACGCATCATCTTACCACAAGGTGATCCCAGAGGCAAATGGACTCCCACCTACGAGGGACCATTCATAATCAAGAAAATATTCTCCGGCGGAGCCATGTTGCTTACTGTTGCACCCCAAAATTTGCCCTCATATGTTTGCAAAATGTCATTTTTATTTCAAATAAATGACATAGCCCAGTTGGTAAGAGTGTAAGGTTTGCAATTACAAGGTTCCGGGTTCGAATCCCACCGTCTCCATTATTTTGACTTTTTTTTTTCTCTTATTATTTTTCATATTAAATTTCCATAGTTTTTTTAGTTTTAGATTTTATCATTATCATTACTATAAACAAAAAAAAAACTTAGATGATTATTTCTTCAAATACTCGTTCGTTTTAATTTTAGGGATTAATTTTTTATCATTACCTTTTATTAAGTAATTTTTTATAGTTATTAGTTTATTTTAAAAAAAAAAAATCAAAAAAATTATGTCACGTGTTTGCTAGTTTCCATTATATTAGGAATTCATTTTTATTTTAAGTAGTTTTATAAGTTTCATTGCTATCATTATCATATTGTTAATAATAAAAAAAATAATATTTTAGTCTTTCCAAAATTGAACCAAATGTATCATGTTTGCAAATCGGTCTCCGTTCATAAACTTGCTCTCAAAGGACAAATCTCAATCAAATTCCTATAACTACACAAGATCTTCAATCTTAATTCCAAAAATCAAGTACCTTCAATTAACATTAAACCAAAAAATCAATCAGAATTGAATTAAGATATCATGTGTGGCTATAAAAAGAGAGAAATATCACAGAAAAAAGGGAGAGGAAAAAACCCAAAAAGAAACATTCTCTGTCACGTACAAAGTTCACAAATTTTTCTAACCCTTATACAACTGCTTTTGACATACCAACAACCACCCAAAAAAATCAATTCTAACACTAATCTCACCATCATATACAACCTTGTTCATCCTCAAAGCTATGTCCTTCAAAATAATTTCACTACAACCATTCAAACTTTCTTAGCCACATACCAACACTCTCAAATCTAACACATAAGCTAGTAAATTACACATAAACAAAAAACCAAATTCATAAACAAAACACAAACCTTCATCTTCTTTAACACACTAACCATAACAATATCTCTGTTTTTACAATAACATGAATGTCAAATTTCTTTTTGCAGGAAAATAGAAGAAAAAGGATGAAGCCGTGGCCAATCAGAAGCTTGACGGAACAGCCGCACACCGACCTCCGCGCAACCACCGGAAGCTCCGCCTTCGGTGAACCAACAACACCGCGAGAAGCCCTCCATTCCGATCACCCACCTCCGATCGCGGCAACACCAGATCCAGCGTCTCCGCCATCTCCTCCACCACCTCAGCCGAAGCCGCATACAACCGGCACCGCCCTATTCAGTCCTCCGATTGCAAGCCACCGTGGCGGATCTAAACAATGGGTTAAAAAAAAAGGGATCTTGATTATGGACCATTCCATGTGCCAAAGCCCATTAAACTAGTAACTTCTAATCTCTAATTAATTTAGAACCTTTTAATTTAGTTGTTATATATAATTCCTCTTTTATTTATTTATTTATCTAATAATAAAATATAAAAAAACAAAAAACATGCATTTAATTCAAAGATAAAAAAAATATATTAGTATTTAGAATTTTATTTCTCATATTAAAAATACTAAAAATATTTTAATCCTTTACTTAGAATTTAATATTTTTGTAGACGTCTTTTATGATTTTCTTGATTTATTTACTAATCTTTTTTTTATCATATCCTTACTCATTTTTTTTGTTTGCGAGGTACTACCGTCTTGAGTCATTGGATTATTTCATGAATATTCACAAGCCCTTTCTTTAATTTTCGTATATGTTTTATTCTCGTTTTAATTTCTATTCTGGGATTGTAATAATTTTTATTCCCATTCGGAAAATTGTAATCCCCTCCCCGAAGCCCTGTAATAGCTAGGATTTTATATTTTTTGCTTTTACTTTCTTGCAATGTATATCTGCGTGTGATAGTAAATTAGGGCGTGAAAAGACATAAATCTCAATCGTAGATCACTAACTAAAAGATAAATTTTTTGAATCCAACACACTCGCACCCACTCACCTCTAGGGTACACCCCTCTTTGGTTGCCTTCGATTAAAAGGTCGAGTCCCTCGAAATGTAGAGGTACCAATTAGCAAAGTCCCTCGATTAAAAATCATTGTAAAGATCATAAGTCCCTCGATGACCCACGATGTTGCCTCGGTAATATGATCTAGTCCCTCGAACGGTTGCCTATGAAACAATGATTGTCCCTTCGAATATAGCTAAAGGTACCTCTACTTGTTGCTTTCAACGACCTCGATGATCCTTCGATGACCCGCACGTCCAATATAACAGGGACTACCTACTCCTATATAGTATGGATAGTCCTGGGAACTTTAAAAATTACAGAAAAAGACCAATCTAGGGTAGTGCTCTTAATATGCCTAGCTCTATTAAAAAACTTTTTTTTCAACACTTTTTCAAAGACTAAGGCTACGCATTTACGCTAAAGTCCCTATGTCCCTTTTCAATTCCAAACAAACAAAACAAACATGAGCTAAGTAAATTAAGAGCCCGTAGACAACTACGGATGAAAAGGGTGCTTACACCTTCCCTTTTCATAACTTACCCCCCGAGCCTGTTTCTTTTCAAAAGGTCTTTTTCTGTACTTTTTACCTTTCCTAACATTGGACAAAATAAAAGTCGGCGGCGACTCATGCTCACCGCAACATTGTTGCATAATAAAAATAAAAGTCAGTTCACCGAGTTACAGAACTGGCGACTCTGCTGGGGATTCTTTAAGAGGGGTTTACCTTAGGGCTTAGTTCATTGTAAATGTTTTTAATTGTTTGTTTGTATGCTTTATTTTTAAGGGAAATGCTTGGGTTTGTTATTGTGTGAAAGATCCTACACCCGGATCTGAGTACCTTAGGTAAATGGCATGAGATCAAGGAGACTGCACAGCGTATACTGATGTGGTTGATATGATGGTCATCGTTAGTGTGACACATTGGTTTGTCCTGGTGTTCCTTGGGATCCGACCTGAGGAAATGCTTGGCTACTGCGTGGTGTCATTAAGCACTAATTCGCCCCTAGAACCTTAGTTGAACTAAACTTTGGCCTTTTAGAAAGTAGCGAGATGGCTGGCTTTGGTTCCGACTGAAGTTGGTTGATACTCGAAGCTACACTCATATGGACTGGACTTTCGGGACCTTTTCGGTTGGTGATTCGATCGCCGAACTGAGATAAGCGCCTTCGAGAAAGGTCAATGATATGAGCCCCCTAGAACCCGATCTTTATATAGGACAGGTTGAACCAACTAAACTTCAATGGGGAGGGTACATACCTACGAACTTCATGCAAGCCTTTAAACCTAAGGCTGTTTGTGTGACTTGTTTGTATTCATTATCTAACTGTTTGGTTTCCTTGCAGGATTTGTTTATACCCTAACCAATTGGTTTCCTTGCAGGATTTGTGTGTATGCTAACAACTTGAACTATTTGTAGGACTTACTCGTCCTCATCACCTAACTAACCTTTTTCAAGGATCTCAAGTATTTAGGGCGTGCAATTCCAGCTGCCATCATCAAAAGCCAGATTCCTAACAAGGGGCAAGAGGATTTATTTTCCTCTAGCCAGATACCTTCAAACTCAGTGGTACAGTACCTATCAAGGGGCAAGAGGATTTATTTTCCTCTAGCCATGTGCTTTCAAATTCAGAATTACCCCGAATCGGAGGCTATGACCCACTGGATATGGTGAGCTTGATTCTTAAAGAAGGACGTTCAAAGACGGAAGTCGAAGTTCTTCAACAAAGCTGCAACTACATGTCAATGTTGCAAATTGGGTTCCAAAAAGATCCTTGAAAGCATTGCATATGCATTCGCATACATATCATTGCATAACAGGTTTCCAGACAACGAGCTTATCATTCCTGCCTCAAATCCCTAAAAGCTTGATACTTACAAACTCCTTTGTGGCTTCGTCAGAATCTTCTTCTTAGAAGTAATCTGTAGTTCAGATACGAACGCTTGGTTTGGTTTCCTCTCTGGGGCACTTGGTCAGTCGATCGATAATTGCCAACCAGTCCGAGATAAGGTACAAGACCTGATTGATGCAAAGGTTATCATATTCACACCTGCATGCCAGATTTGAAGTTCCCCCTCGACTCAATGGACCTTCTGAAGCAATAAGTCCATACGGAGAAAACCTCCTCAATGTTGGCAATTCGTAATTTCTCATGCATGTTCATGCGTAATCTTTCTTGTTCTTGTTCAATACTGTCTATATGCAATACTTGTGTGTTTTTGAACTATAATAACGATGCATTGGATGTGTTTGTCTTGAAAAAATTCATTCTCTCTCGCTCTAATATGTTCTTATTTTCTTGTGATACCAAACTCTCAATGATAAAGCATGATGACTCTGAAGGGAGAATGACGAACACATAATACCAATAATCTCAAATGTTGTGCTTTCGAGTAAAACCCTGTTGATGATGTACAGGCATTATTTCAGATTCCCAAACACTGGAGATATAAGGAAGTTAATCCCTTGCCAACCCCTTTTGAGCCTTGAAGTAGGAGTTTCTTTTCTATACGAAAAAACCCTCACATTTAACCTAGGGGCAGGGTAGTGTTCAGTTAACCTGATTGGGTGTTCAAAATTCAGCAGGACCTCGCACCTAAGGAAACAATAATGGTTATCCTTTAAAAGGTTCAGGAAAAGTCGAGGCCGCAATGGTCACCTCTCGCGTAATAAGAGGTCAAATATGACAATACAACAACGACTATCCCTCGTCGACCAAGAAATGAGGTAGTCACAATCTTTCCAAAAAGACGTCTCAGGATCATACGACTTGCTCAAAAAATAAAAAGAACGAATTTAAAAAAAAAAAGAGAGAGAAAAGAAAGCCCGCTAAGTCAATAACTTGAAAACAAATGACTAAGGCAAAAGTCAGGGCATCCCGCTGGACTTCAAACTCAAAATTCAAAAGAATTTGTCCAGGCAAAAGTTAGGGAAACAAAAAAGATCCTCAACAAAAGGGGCAAATTCGTGTGTCTATAAATTCAAGATCGTGTGATCAGACGCCAAGAATAAAAGGTAAGTGACTGTCATGTCCAAACACCTTGTCGATTCCTCAATCGTCTCAAACTCCTCTTGAAGGATGAATGCTCGCGTCGAGTTAACTGAACTTAGGTTGGAGAACATCACGAAGGGGGTGGGCACCAATAAAATTTTGAGCCTATATATCTTTTTTTTCTAAAACCATTAACCTGGCCACGTTACAACCCTCAAAAGTCCTAATTGAAGCAGGGTTAATTCGAAAGCATACTGTAAACGAGAATACGGTAAACCGACTCCTAGGAGTTTTGCTAAACGCTTGAGTTGGTATCACACCATCTTTCACAAAAATCGATGTTTTGACATCCTTTCAAAAAAAAAATATTTCAAGACAAACATGAACTTTGCATTAGATTTATATTTCTCATACTAAACATTCTTTGCATATGAACAAGTACTTGACACCAGGAAAACTTCCATCATGAGCTGCAGATGAAAAGTTTAACCCTCTCCAGGGACAAGTTGTCTTCGGAACTCCGTTGAGTTCGAGCATGAACATCTCAAATTATAATCACCCTCAGGGTCACAAAAACGGTTGAAATACCCCATGGACTAAGCGTTCAGATATTCGGGGCAATCAAGCCAAGATTCAAAGGATCTCTCAAAACTGCTGAAATTACCAGGAGCCTTCACCCAAGCACAACTAGAATTACCTCCAACCCTGATCAACCAGAGGCATGATTCCTAAGTTCATGATACAGGGGCATGTTGCTTATGATAGCACGAATATCAGAAAGTCCCCCGATAGATAAAGCTGCAGAGACGTCTCGTACGCCCGACTCAGTCAGTCAAAAGCTTGTATATACAAGGGGCATGACATATCTCATTCATCAGGGGCAATCAAGTCAAGATTCCGAGAATCTCTCAAAGATGCAAAAAACAATCAGGGGCATGTATCCAAGTAAATCTTAGTCTATTTCCAATCAACATGGGGCATTGTCCTGGGCCAATGATTACGAGGGGCATGACGCCCATAGTGCACATCTCATAAAGTCCTCGCGAGGCGAATCTTTCCGAAATCCCTACTAGCGGGGGCAAATCTATGCAAGTCTAGTTTGACACCTTGATCAATACTCAGTGGTGTGTCCTAATCAATATAAATCCAGGAATGACAGATAATATAATACTGGGGGCAATGTTCAAGGCATCCATGCCTTCCCACAGCTCCGATTTCACAAGATCATATCCCCACCGAGTAATCATTAAGAAGATATCTTCGAACATACTCGTCCCGACAAAGACATGGCTCCCCACTAGAGTTTACATCTTCAACACCACCGGTTCTCCGACACTTTGCTCTTCTCCAACATGGCTTACTAATATCTTTATCTCCAGTCAGGGTACATCAAGTTACTGGTTATCCCCAAGCAAGAATCATAAATTCCCAGCTGAGCATCTTCAAAACAAGATCAGACATCAAAACCACAAAGGCATAGAGATTTATTTTCTCAATAAAGACAACATAAATCATATTCACATATCGTATGGCATAAACACATTCATACATTGCATACATTACCTCATAATGAATTCATCCATAACATACAAAGTTTCTCTTTTATTCTGAGGGACTCATTACATAATACATGCATCATGACATTGCATAACTATACCTATTGCAGGATACAGGCACAGACAAATGAACGAAATCTCCAACTTTCCAAGATCTAATTCAGCTACTACGAATAGTACTGACACGGTCAACGCTCGATCTAATTCATTTACCACGAACGGTAATGACACGGTCATTTTCAAAGATCTAATTCAGTTACTACGAACGGTACTGACACGGTCAACACTCAGAGATCTAATTCTATCATCACGAACGGTGTAGACACGATCAATGACAAACTAAGTCTAATTCAGCTACTACGAACGGTACTGACACGACAAAAGATCTAATTCGGTTACTACGAACGGTGCTGACACGGTCAACTCCCAGAGATCTAATTCTATCATCATGAACGGTGTAGACACGATCACTGACCTTCCCAGTCTAATTCAGTTACTACGAACGGTGCTGACACGACAAGAGAATCTAATTCTATCATCACGAACGATGTAGACACGATTATCTCCCCAAGATCTAATTCGGTGACCACGAACGGTACTGACACGATCAACTCTCAGAGATCTAATTCCATCATCACGAACAGTGTGGACACGATCAACTGCTTCTAAGTCTAATTCAGTTACTACGAACAGTGCTGACACGACCAACTCTCAGAGATCTAATTCCATCATCACGAACGGTGTGGACACGATCAACTATTTCCTAAAGTCTAATTCAGGCACTACGAACGGTGCTGACACGACCAACTCTCAAAGATCTAATTCATCTACTACGAACGGTAATGACACGATCAACATTCAAATACTCCTCAACACAGGGTATCAGTCTAACGCACGACTCATTCCTTCAACCTAACGCACGGTTTTCCAGACATCTGCTGATGCAAGCTAGACCCAGTCTAACGTACGACTCAACCTAGGTCTTTTCCTCAGAAACAGTCTAACGTACGACACGTTCTGACTCTTAAGTACATCAAGTCAGATGGCATCTTCAAGCCCATCTCCATCATACATCTTCTCGACACACCTGGATGGCATCTTTAAGCCCATCTCAGACAATTTTCTGTCAATATCTGGATGGCATCTTTAAGCCCACCTCCGACAACATCATGTCAATCCAATTAGTGGCATCTTTGAGCCCATTCAAATCATCTCCGACATAGGTCCCTGCATCAGCAAGGCAAATTTTTGGGGCACTAAGTGTTCAATCATCTTCTACCTTCAGATCCCGATAGGCAAAGATGCCAATCTACCTCTTCAGGTTTAAGAAGATTGAACAGGGGCAGCTGTTGCACCCCAAAATTTGCCCTCATATGTTTGCAAAATGTCATTTTTATTTCAAATAAATGACATAGCCCAGTTGGTAAGAGTGTAAGGTTTGCAATTACAAGGTTCCGGGTTCGAATCCCACCGTCTCCATTATTTTGACTTTTTTTTTTCTCTTATTATTTTTCATATTAAATTTCCATAGTTTTTTTAGTTTTAGATTTTATCATTATCATTACTATAAACAAAAAAAAAAACTTAGATGATTATTTCTTCAAATACTCGTTCGTTTTAATTTTAGGGATTAATTTTTTATCATTACCTTTTATTAAGTAATTTTTTATAGTTATTAGTTTATTTAAAAAAAAAAAAATCAAAAAAATTATGTCACGTGTTTGCTAGTTTCCATTATATTAGGAATTCATTTTTATTTTAAGTAGTTTTATAAGTTTCATTGCTATCATTATCATATTGTTAATAATAAAAAAAAATAATATTTTAGTCTTTCCAAAATTGAACCAAATGTATCATGTTTGCAAATCGGTCTCCGTTCATAAACTTGCTCTCAAAGGACAAATCTCAATCAAATTCCTATAACTACACAAGATCTTCAATCTTAATTCCAAAAATCAAGTACCTTCAATTAACATTAAACCAAAAAATCAATCAGAATTGAATTAAGATATCATGTGTGGCTATAAAAAGAGAGAAATATCACAGAAAAAAGGGAGAGGAAAAAACCCAAAAAGAAACATTCTCTGTCACGTACAAAGTTCACAAATTTTTCTAACCCTTATACAACTGCTTTTGACATACCAACAACCACCCAAAAAAATCAATTCTAACACTAATCTCACCATCATATACAACCTTGTTCATCCTCAAAGCTATGTCCTTCAAAACAATTTCACTACAACCATTCAAACTTTCTTAGCCACATACCAACACTCTCAAATCTAACACATAAGCTAGTAAATTACACATAAACAAAAAACCAAATTCATAAACAAAACACAAACCTTCATCTTCTTTAACACACTAACCATAACAATATCTCTGTTTTTACAATAACATGAATGTCAAATTTCTTTTTGCAGGAAAATAGAAGAAAAAGGATGAAGCCGTGGCCAATCAGAAGCTTGACGGAACAGCCGCACACCGACCTCCGCGCAACCACCGGAAGCTCCGCCTTCGGTGAACCAACAACACCGCGAGAAGCCCTCCATTCCGATCACCCACCTCCGATCGCGGCAACACCAGATCCAGCGTCTCCGCCATCTCCTCCACCACCTCAGCCGAAGCCGCATACAACCGGCACCGCCCTATTCAGTCCTCCGATTGCAAGCCACCGTGGCGGATCTAAACAATGGGTTAAAAAAAAAAGGGATCTTGATTATGGACCATTCCATGTGCCAAAGCCCATTAAACTAGTAACTTCTAATCTCTAATTAATTTAGAACCTTTTAATTTAGTTGTTATATATAATTCCTCTTTTATTTATTTATTTATCTAATAATAAAATATAAAAAAACAAAAAACATGCATTTAATTCAAAGATAAAAAAAATATATTAGTATTTAGAATTTTATTTCTCATATTAAAAATACTAAAAATATTTTAATCCTTTACTTAGAATTTAATATTTTTTTAGACGTCTTTTATGATTTTCTTGATTTATTTACTAATCTTTTTTTTATCATATCCTTACTCATTTTTTTTGTTTGCGAGGTACTACCGTCTTGAGTCATTGGATTATTTCATGAATATTCACAAGCCCTTTCTTTAATTTTCGTATATGTTTTATTCTCGTTTTAATTTCTATTCTGGGATTGTAATAATTTTTATTCCCATTCGGAAAATTGTAATCCCCTCCCCGAAGCCCTGTAATAGCTAGGATTTTATATTTTTTGCTTTTACTTTCTTGCAATGTATATCTGCGTGTGATAGTAAATTAGGGCGTGAAAAGACATAAATCTCAATCGTAGATCACTAACTAAAAGATAAATTTTTTGAATCCAACACACTCGCACCCACTCACCTCTAGGGTACACCCCTCTTTGGTTGCCTTCGATTAAAAGGTCGAGTCCCTCGAAATGTAGAGGTACCAATTAGCAAAGTCCCTCGATTAAAAATCATTGTAAAGATCATAAGTCCCTCGATGACCCACGATGTTGCCTCGGTAATATGATCTAGTCCCTCGAACGGTTGCCTATGAAACAATGATTGTCCCTTCGAATATAGCTAAAGGTACCTCTACTTGTTGCTTTCAACGACCTCGATGATCCTTCGATGACCCGCACGTCCAATATAACAGGGACTACCTACTCCTATATAGTATGGATAGTCCTGGGAACTTTAAAAATTACAGAAAAAGACCAATCTAGGGTAGTGCTCTTAATATGCCTAGCTCTATTAAAAACTTTTTTTTCAACACTTTTTCAAAGACTAAGGCTACGCATTTACGCTAAAGTCCCTATGTCCCTTTTCAATTCCAAACAAACAAAACAAACATGAGCTAAGTAAATTAAGAGCCCGTAGACAACTACGGATGAAAAGGGTGCTTACACCTTCCCTTTTCATAACTTACCCCCCGAGCCTGTTTCTTTTCAAAAGGTCTTTTTCTGTACTTTTTACCTTTCCTAACATTGGACAAAATAAAAGTCGGTGGCGACTCATGCTCACCGCAACATTGTTGCATAATAAAAATAAAAGTCAGTTCACCGAGTTACACTTACCACCATGGATGGCGAGGATTTCCCACACCCTGTGAATGCTGACATAGTCAAAAAATACTTCGCTTAAAAAGAAAAAAACAGCTCGCTAAGTTGAAAACCTGAAAGGGCAACTTAGGCAAAAAAATGAGCGTCTCGGTGGATTGAAAACCCGAAAGGGCGGTCCAGGAAAAAATTAGAGACTTAACAAATGCTATCCCGGTAGGCTGAAAACCTGAAAGGGCAGCCTAGGCAAAAGTTAGGGAATAAAGCATACAACTATGTTCCGTTCAACTGCCTACTCACCATCAAGATTCAACACCTCAAAGACACCGATCAGTCCAATCACTTTCTTCCAACAAGTGAGGGATGAGATGCTCGAAGACAGATTGGCAATAGCAGAGTTGAAACTTGACTGGATTGTTTTCACATAGCTATTTATCTTTATAAATATTTTCCAAAGCTTTCTGACAATTTCCTACTTCTAGGATTATTGTCTCCCTGTGCTAATCAGCCTATCATGGCTCTTTTTCAAAAATCAATGCAGCTTAGGCTCAATATCACTATTTTCACTTTTTCTGTTTTGAATATGTAAACGTCCCAATGATAATTTTGAATGAGCATGTGCATTTGAATATGATTGATGTTTGTAGATGTTTTGATTGGTTGCATTTTGTGGTAAAACACTCATGTGTATGGGGAGATTGTAGATGTTTTGATTGGCTGCATTTTGTGGTAAAACATTCATGTGTATTCTGTTGTCTTGACTAAGGTCATGACATGTGGTGTGTAGTGTTAAAGGTTATGCAGGTTCTGGTTGTGTAAGCTAATACATGCTGTGAGTTGGATGTCATGCTCGACGTCATGACATCAGTGTTTGACAGCAGCAGCTGCTACATTTTCTATTCTATTTCTATTATGTTTCCTTATTTATCTCAGTCTTTATTTTGGGAAACTAAAGATTGTGCTGATTGTACATCAGTAATAGAACAAATCATGGGCTGTCTTTTTGGCACCCTGATATGTGAGAAGCTGAGAATTGAAGTGAAGAATACTGTTTGCTGTGATTTATGCAGAACATGGAATGTCACGACATGCTCTGTGACATCAGTATTTGACAGCAGTTACTGTTATATTTAGCTGTCACGCGCCTGCTGAGCTGGAATATAAAGATTCAGTGAGTACTCAAAAGATGCAGAATATTCTATGGAATATTATGCAATCCTATGTGGCGCAGGTTTAGAGATCAAGAGAATCAAGATTAGAATATTGGAGAATTATGCAGTTTCCAATTATGAAGATAAATTAGGAAACTTATGATTGAAGACCTTGTTTTTAGCAGAAAGTTTTCTGTGATTTGTAACAGCAAATAATGCTGTGATTGTAAGCCCAAGTCCAGTTGGGAATAGGTTATAAATAGGAAACTTTGTAACCTAGTTTACTAAGCTAGCCGGCGTGTAGAAAGATGTAACCATTAGGGTTAGCCGTGTAGGTGAACCTCCCGGTTTGTGGGAAGGTCACTGATTTGTGCCTCGGAGCCTGTAGGTAAGAGGTTTGTTTTATTCACTCAGAAGTTGTAAAGCAATGAGTGGAGTTGTGTGCTTGGAGGAAGCTTTGAAGCAACTCTAAGATATGTTTATTTGTGTGCTTTGAATGTTGGTGATTAAGCCGTCGATGCAGTGGCTGAGTTGTTGACTGCTAGACATCATTGCTATGATTGGGAGTGGAATGGAGATATTCCATATCTAGGGAGAACCTAGGTAGAGGGGTCATTGGGTAGTGATTAAGTGAGGAGTTGTAAACTAGGAGTTTAGCTCTGAATTGATACTGCTAATAGTGGACTTCATCCCTGGCTTGGTATGCCCCCAGAGTAGGTTGATTGAACCGAACTGGGTGAACAATTCTGTTGTGTTGTTTATGTTTCTGCATTGTTTATTTGTAAGTTCAGTTTGGATGTCATAACATCGTGCATGACATCAGTGTGTGATTTAATGACTGTGCTAACACAGAATCTCTGCAAAGCAGATTTGTTTATGTTAACTGAACTGATATGTGATCCCAACACTTCCAGACTTCTGGATGTTAGAAGTAATAAAAAATTGGGGGATCTGTATGTACTGCCTCAGCTAAGCTGATGACAGACCAGATGTCACGACATCGTATATGACATCTGGGTTCTGTCTTACCAGAATTTCAATTGGTATCAGAGCAGGCATCCTGTCTGTTTCTGGATGAGATCCATGGGAGATACTTTCTGGTTGTTGGAGGTAGTTGATTGTTTAAACATTCATGTTCATATTGAATGGTCCCTAGAAGTGGAGGATGGACCTATGTGTGGAAGACTGGACCAAACTGACCATAACAGGTGTTTTCTCTTGGCAAGGGAAGATGGTGTTACTGATTTCAAGGATATCCAAATGATTCATGCGGGAGTGAAGAATTTGGGGTGTTTTATTCAGCATATAGCAAGGTACAGAGAAGAAGATTGTCAAAACCTTCATGCGGGAGTGAAGTTAATGATAAGGTATTCTTTGTGCTTATCTATTTCTTTCTGGTCAGAATATTGGTTAGGTCTTGTTGTGTGTTCCAAGAAGAAGGAACTGATGGCATACTGGTATGCAGCTACCAGTTGAAGAACAGATGTTCTGGTGCTAAACTTATGTAGTGTGAGTACATTTGTTTGGAACCTACTCCTGATCTGGAAGAGGAGACATCTACTTTTTGTGTTGATTGGTCAGAATACAATCAATTGAACCTTCCATCCCAAATGTTAGTTTATTTCAGGCATAAGCTTATGGGAGTTGGAAGAAGAGCTCAGTGTAAGTGAAAGGATTCATTCAGGTTTTCTTTTCAAGACCTCTATGAAAATCCAAAGATGAGCTTGTATCTGGTATGTTCTTTTGATCAAAGGAACCAGATGTGTGAATTGTTTTCTTAACCATAGAACAGTTGGTGTTGAAAACTGAATACTGTGTATCATGCATAGTGAAATATGGTTTTGAATATTGTGTGATGATTCAAGGGAGTCAGATTACTGTGTGGAATCTGAGGTATTTTCAGGAGGTATGTCATAAGTGAATCTGTTCCAGAAACCTTGTTGAGATATGGCATATATTATCCCTTAATCATGAATGATGTGTAGCTGACTGATGCAAAGGTTATTGTTTTAGGCCTGAGGTTTATTGAGGATAAATTTTAGTTGTTTTCCGCTGCATGGTATCTCTGTTAACCATGGTTTATGTAAGTATAGTATCCTCAACTGATGTATGAAGTATGTATAGGTATAACTCATGGAGTTAGTTGCCTCTAGTAGGGGTGTTGTATAATGAGACTTTTATGTACAATGCATGGATAAGCTGTGTGGAGTTTCCATGATTGCTTGTTTGAGGGGGAGATTTGGTTAACCTCCCCACGTCTGATTCAGCCTTGTGTTTAGTTGGCTATTGAACGGTGTCACATGGGTTCTGGTTGTTGTGTGACACATTTGTAAGGAAAGATTCATCTCTCTCTTTCCTAAGGGTGAATCTAACTGGGAAAGGATTTAAGATCAATTGTTATTTGTGCAAAGTACAAGTATTTAATTGATTATCCTTGGAAGTTCAAGATAACTGATGTTCTTAAAGATGTTGGAACATCTCTTCTTCAAGACCATGTACAGGAAGGATAGTGCAATTGTTTTAAGATCTATCTCTTTGGTGGCAGCAGAAGCATATGATCACTGAAAAAGGTTTCCTGGCAAGAAACATGTTCAGCTTTGGAGTGCACAAGAAGAAGAAGACATCATAATCTTGATGGTGGTTACTTGGATCAGTTTATTTCTGATCTAGGTAAGGAAGTGCATTGGCTAATGCACACTGTGAAGTCAAGAACAAGTGGGAGTATTCTTGACATCATGGAAATAGCTTTGCTCAAGGAAGTGGCATCCTTGGTACAGCTAGAGGATTAGTCTCTAACTAGTCCTTCTGATGACTCATGCATCAGAGTGTTTGATGTTGTTGGAAAAGAAGCAGGGATTCATAAAAGTGTGAGCTTGTATGACATAACTGCATAACTGCAGGATGGAGGTTGCGTACTCAAACTTGGTTTCACAATCAGGTCTATGAGAGCATTGAACTCTGGTTCTGTAAAGGGAGGAAGTTCTTTCAAGTGGCAGAAGAAGGAGCTGAACTCAACAGCTAGATGTTAAAACACAATGTGTTGACATTTGGTTCATCTCAGAAGTGGGTTCGAAGGATCAAGATAATCAACATATGGCAGCTGATTATTCTTGAGGATAGTCTTAGACAAATTACTTTTGGGCAGAAGAGTAATAAGTTGAAGACAAAAAGGAGGTGTTTTCTATTCACCTCTTGGAGCTTGTGGTAGAAGTTATGAGCTATCTATGAAAGAGTGCATCTTGTAATATAGATCTCCCATTGTGGGTGACTTATTGTATTCTAATCAAGCTGGTGGCGAAGTGGTATCTAAAGATTATCAGATGGTGTTTTTTTTTGTGTGTGTCGTGGTCATGTCATGCAGAGTAACTTTTAAGGGGGAGCTGTACGTTGCTTTGGCAACATTTATGGCCAAACAGGGGGAGAAGAGATTGTCACCCCAAATCATATTGAACAAGTTGTTTTTGTTCATGTTATGTGATAGTGTAGCTTGTGGAACTTATTCAGCAGGTCTGATGTTTTGATGTGCTTTAGCAATTCTGCATAACTGGTAGTTTGCTAGTTGTTTTTGTGCTGCTGTGATGACAAGATGTTTTAGCCAAAAATTTGCCAAAGGGGGAGATTGTAGATGTTTTGATTGGCTGCATTTTGTGGTAAAACATTCATGTGTATGGGGAGATTGTAGATGTTTTGATTGGCTGCATTTTGTGGTAAAACATTCATGTGTATTCTGTTGTCTTGACTAAGGTCATGACATGTGGTGTGTAGTGTTAAAGGTTATGCAGGTTCTGGTTGTGTAAGCTAATACATGCTGTGAGTTGGATGTCATGCTCGACGTCATGACATCAGTGTTTGACAGCAGCAGCTGCTACATTTTCTATTCTATTTCTATTATGTTTCCTTATTTATCTCAGTCTTTATTTTGGGAAACTAAAGATTGTGCTGATTGTACATCAGTAATAGAACAAATCATGGGCTGTCTTTTTGGCACCCTGATATGTGAGAAGCTGAGAATTGAAGTGAAGAATACTGTTTGCTGTGATTTATGCAGAACATGGAATGTCACGACATGCTCTGTGACATCAGTATTTGACAGCAGTTACTGTTATATTTAGCTGTCACGCGCCTGCTGAGCTGGAATATAAAGATTCAGTAAGTACTCAAAAGATGCAGAATATTCTATGGAATATTATGCAATCCTATGTGGCGCAGGTTTAGAGATCAAGAGAATCAAGATTAGAATATTGGAGAATTATGCAGTTTCCAATTATGAAGATAAATTAGGAAACTTATGATTGAAGACATTGTTTTTAGCAGAAAGTTTTCTGTGATTTGTAACAGCAAATAATGCTGTGATTGTAAGCCCAAGTCCAATTGGGAATAGGTTATAAATAGGAAACTTTGTAACCTAGTTTACTAAGCTAGCCGGCGTGTAGAAAGATGTAACCATTAGGGTTAGCCGTGTAGGTGAACCTCCCGGTTTGTGGGAAGGTCACTGATTTGTGCCTCGAAGCCTGTAGGTAAGAGGTTTGTTTTATTCACTCAGAAGTTGTAAAGCAATGAGTGGAGTTGTGTGCTTGGAGGAAGCTTTGAAGCAACTCTAAGATATGTTTATTTGTGTGCTTTGAATGTTGGTGATTAAGCCGTCGATGCAGTGGCTGAGTTGTTGACTGCTAGACATCATTGCTATGATTGGGAGTGGAATGGAGATATTCCATATCTAGGGAGAACCTAGGTAGAGGGGTCATTGGGTAGTGATTAAGTGAGGAGTTGTAAACTAGGAGTTTAGCTCTGAATTGATACTGCTAATAGTGGACTTCATCCCTGGCTTGGTATGCCCCCAGAGTAGGTTGATTGAACCGAACTGGGTGAACAATTCTGTTGTGTTGTTTATGTTTCTGCATTGTTTATTTGTAAGTTCAGTTTGGATGTCATAACATCGTGCATGACATCAGTGTGTGATTTAATGACTGTGCTAACACAGAATCTCTGCAAAGCAGATTTGTTTATGTTAACTGAACTGATATGTGATCCCAACACTTCCAGACTTCTGGATGTTAGAAGTAATAAAAAATTGGGGGATCTGTATGTACTGCCTCAGCTAAGCTGATGACAGACCAGATGTCACGACATCGTATATGACATCTGGGTTCTGTCTTACCAGAATTTCAATGTTTACCAGGAAAAACAGGAATAGCATTCAGGAAATGTCCCAATTATCTGGACATCATTCCATCAGAAGAAAATCCCCAAGAGAAACACATTTCTCAGCAAATTCCTCAAAAAGATTTTCTCTTCAAAAGAAGTCTTATCCCCCAGCAGGGTTGTTCCAGATTACTATCTTCAGAAGGTGTGATCCCCGCACCCGAACTTGGTCAGATAGTGCATCGGAGGATTATGCATCTTCCTCATTCCCATTTGAAAGGGCATCAGAACTTCCAGCTACCTTTCATTCCCAAGTGATATTCAAAGGTCCTTCAACAGAGTACCATGGTTCTCAAGGAATTTCCCCAGCCGAGGGTACTCAAACAAGATAAAAGATCATCAACAATCATAATATAGTCATATCCAGATGACTGGCGGAAATTTATTTTCCCAAATAGAAGCTTGACATCATATTCATACATCACACATTCATATTCACATTCATACATTCATACATTCATACATTCATACATCATACATCATACATCATACATCATACATCATGCATCATGCGCATATTCATACACAACATCACATGCATATTTCTCCGGGAATATCTCACATTTACATGCATCATAAACATTGCATATCACTAACTTGATTTTTCAGGTAGACGGATATCTTCAACAAAGATGTTCTCAATCACATGCAGTGTTCACCTGAATTCCATGAACGGTTCTCTCAGATATAATCAAGCCGAAGATTCATTCTGATCACCTATCAACTCAAAAACAGACATCACAGATCTAAAGTTGATACCTCAGACGGTTCCAGAACGATCTAGCATCACAGATCTAAAGTTGATACCTCAGACGGTTCCAGAACGATCTAACATTGCAGATCTAAAGTTGATACCTCAGACGGTTCCAGAACGATCTAGCATCGCAGATCTAAAGTTGATACCTCAGACGGTTCCAGAACGATCTAACATCGCAGATCTAAAGTTGATACCTCAGACAGTTCCAGAACGATCTAACATTGCAGATCTAAAGTTGATACCTCAGACGGTTCCAGAACGATCTAACATTGCAGATCTAAAGTTGATACCTCAGACGGTTCCAGAACGATCTAACATTGCAGATCTAAAGTTGATACCTCAGACGGTTCCAGAACGATCTAGCATCACAAATCAGAGTCGATACCTCAGACGGTTCCAGAACAATCTAACATTGCAGATCTAAAGTTGATACCTCAGACGGTTCCAGAACGATCTAACATTGCAGATCTAAAGTTGATACCTCAGACGGTTCTAGAACGATCTAGCATCACAGATCTAAAGTTGATACCTCAGACGGTTCAAGAACGATCTAACATTGCAGATCTAAAGTTGATACCTCAGACGGTTCCAGAACGATCTAACATCGCAGATCTAAAGTTGATACCTCAGACGGTTCCAGAACGATCTAGCATCACAGATCTAAAGTTGGTACCTCAGACGGTTCCAGAACGATCTAACATTGCAGATCTAAAGTCGATACCTCAGACGGTTCAAGAACGATCTAACATCAAAGATCTAAAGCTGATACCTCAGACGGTTCCACAATGATCAAAATCTAAAGCGGAAAAACTTTGGACAAGTTCCGTAGCAATCATCCTCCTAGACTTAAAGCGGTAACCTTGGACGGTTCCGAAACAGTCAACACAAAGACTTTCAAACCCTTCATCAAGATATAATCAATGGATTCATTCTGATGAACAAACCATCAACACATTTTCCAGGTGGCATCTGAAAGCCCATCTCAGGTAATGTTTCAATCTGCCAACAACATTTCGCAGACGACATTCAAATGCAACTTCCAACATCTCTTCTGATCAAGGTAAGTGCAAATTTTCAGGGCATCTAAATATTCAATCATCTTCTACCTTCAGATTTCAGACAATCTCTTCAGGTTTAAGAAGATTGAATAGGGGCAACTGTTATACCCCAAAATTTGCCCGCATCTTTTTTCAAGAAAACTCCAATCTGAAAATTAAGAGTCTCATATAATCATGGATTTTTATTTCAACAAATATCCTGACATATGAAATACTTAGTTTTTAGAATTTTTCTTATACAGTAATTTGGCTTGCAGTTGAATTTATTCTTACGCAAACGCCAAATACTGTTTATTACTTCACACATGCTATTTATTTATTTACAGATAAATAGTACTGACACAATTGGTACAGAGTTAAATCTTTTTGCAGGCGCAGAATCAGGAAACTCAGACTGTACTGGTAACAAGTAGATTATTATTATCTATTGTTTCCCACTAATTTTTGTACTATATTCCATTATTTTCAAAAAATCTTTTCAAATCTCTTTTTCAAAAAATCAAATCCTAACTTTATTCTCTACATCTCTCTTTTTCCCAACACTATCATACACTTTCTTTCAAATCTTACTTCCACTCAAATTTTCCTTTTGTACGGAATCACATCATTCCCCAACGTCTCTATCCTTCTTTCCATTCTATAAATACCTCTCATTTTCTCATAAAAATCTCACATCAAATTCTAATTCATCTCTCAAATTTCTACTTCATAATCCATCCTTTCTTCTTTCCCGACAAAATGGCGAAGCGGTGGGAAACGTTTTTTCTTATGGTCATCACCATTGCTACGGTGATCATGTCTTTCTTCTGTCTACATAGCCTGGAACACTGTGGACCTGGGATGCTTATGCTCCCAATCATCTACATGTTACTATTTGTAGCATGGGTTATCAATCGTCATTCTTAAAATTTGCCGTATTTCTTATTTCTTAAATGTACCGTTTATTCGTCGTAGTGTTCAATATAGTATGTAATATTTGTACTGTCAGTATTAAATGTTGTACTATTTATTGCTTAATTACTCAGATAATATTTTGTGTGTTTTCTGCCAGTCAAATATTCATTTTTCTGTGCATTAAATGATTTTCAGGGTTATTATCGGTAATTTTGCCCGCATACAGTAAATATTAAGTTATTTATTATGTCTGTGTTTTTTTTAACAAGTCATGTAAATAAACTTTCATTTTTCACATAAAACAAAAACAAAAACAACAAAAAAGAAAATTAACTTTGACTGTTGATTTTTCACTCTAACTGCTACGTCAATACCTGAACGGTCAGTTGACAGCCAAACTGCTGGCAGTACAATTCTCAGTGTTTTGTACCATCAATCAAATCAATCTTTCACAATTCAAAATTCCAAGATTTTTGTTCTAGAAGTCTTCTGAATATCACGCGATTAGCAGAGACTCAACACTGCACAAAAATCAGGTACGCTTAACTGTCTCCTACACAAACAGTCCCTGACTAGGGTTTTCTTGTTTTTACAGGAGAAACAAGCTTTTGAGACCTCAAATGGATTTCATGCACATCCATATATCTCAAAGTACCATCATACAAATTTTCAAACTTCAAATCACTCAGACGCACCGTCAGCAGTTCAAACAGTCAACAGACGACCCGTTTGACCCAAAAAGTCAACAGACAGTCAAAAATGAAATTTTCTGTCAAAGTCCATATTTTGTCAAAGGATTCATCATTTGATCATTGGATGATCATAATTCATCAAGGAAAGATCAAAAATCAACAAAACCCTAAGATTCAAAATTAGGGTTTTTGCCTGAAAAGTCAACTCAACTTTGACTGGTCATAACTCTCTCATCCTTCATCCAAAAAATTCAAACCAAAGCTCATTTTGAAGGAAATTCAATTATCTTTCAAATGCCATTGATCCCATGGTCATTGGATTCACCATTTTAGAAATATGATCAAAGACATTACAGGTCATTTTCAAAGTCAACAAAAAGACACTTTTTTCAAAAGGACACACAAGGAGCATCAAAAATCATTTTGACATGAGACCAAAGACATTGGTTAGAGGACTCTTTGAGGTTTCCAAAAATTGCAAGATCTCCTTCATATGACAAAAATTGAGGGATTTACACCTTGTTGAAGTTGGCTAAATTTTGGGAAAATGCATAAAACCAACATTGCTCAAAAATGCATTTTTTCCAAATGGGGCCAAGTTTTCATGGTTCAAACATGTTTGCCATGATATTATGGGCCTCCCACGACCAAGACAAAGCCCACACCATTTTTATCCATTTTTGGCTTAATTTTATCTTATTTTAAGATTAAATAAAAAGGAAAAATGGAAGGATAATGGATAGCTTATTTTCTAAGCTAAAGCCACCAAGGAATCTTCAATTATGCAGCAAGGAAGATACAAGGAAAGCCTAGAGCAAGAGTGTGTAAAAATCAAGCAATGGTTGCTTGAAAGTTAAACTTGAAAGTCAAAAATTCAACAAAGACAATTAAGGCTTCTTAGCTTCCATTTTAAGCACTCATGGCCTATAAAATAGCTCAAGACACTTCACAAAAGAGGGGGCCACGAAATAGACAAAAGCATAGCAAAGAAACTCACAAAAATTCTCAAAAAATTCCAAAACTTTGTAATTTTCATTTTGTGGTTTCCAACCATTATCAATACAAACAAACACTTCCAATTATCTTCTAAAATAATATAGAGTAAGAATAAACTCTTTGTGTGGTCCCATGAGAGTCGTAACATATGTATGGTGTTTTTCATGAACATACACATATAACTTTCGTTTTCCTATGCATGCTTGATTAAAATGAAAACTAACCACTTGCATGGACTCATGGCATGATATAGAGTAGGTTTGAGTGATCACATGCAAGCTTTAACGTGGTTTTGAAGCTCCACCATTTTTGAGCTTCAAACATGTGAAGCTTTCGTTCTCCATGATACAAGCTTCAAATGGAAAAACTAACGACGCTATCATGTTCAGAATGGTCCTATTAGGTGATCTGGGTGGCCTTTGTTCTTTTTTATTTTCATTTTGTAGGTCGTTCAAAAGCATGGAAAAAGAAAGAAAAATCCGCAGGAAAATCCGCAGGTAAATCTGCAGCAAAATCCGCAGGTAATATGAAGAAGAAGATGAATAGTAAGGTGGAATCTTTGACCAGCACGCGTGGCAGATTTACTCCCTCTCATTCGTTGGTCAATTGCACGTGGGTCCCACGTTGGACTCTCAAAATCAGCATGATCACATGTTGTCCCTCTATCCATGTGCATCATGTTACTTTAAATCTGAGCCACAAGATCTCCTAGTAATCTGATCCAACGCATCAAAAAACGCAGCCACACCATAACCCATCATAAATTACCACACATGATCATTGCTTTATTTATTTTTCTATTTTATTTTAATTTCTTTGCAAAATTAATTAAAAATAGTTTTAAAAATCCAAAAAATACACAAAAAATATTTTTAAGCTTCTAAAATAATATATTATTTTCTGAAATAAAAATATTTTATTTTTCTTCATAATTTCAATATTTTGCATAATTAATTAGTATATATTTATATATTTGCTTTTTAATTATTCTAACCAATCAAAAAAATCATAAAAAAAATTGTTCTTTATATTAAATATTGTTTATATGTTATAAACTAATTTTGTACATATTTAGGATAATTTTCTCTTTAAGTTTTAATTATTTGTATAATTATGTATTAATTAGCTTAATCAATTTCAAATCAATTTCAAAAATTCCAAAAAAATTAGTTTTGTTTTAAAATTAATTGACAAATATTTTGTACATATTTTAAACTTAATTTCTAGGTTTAAATCTATTTTCATCTTTTTTCTTCATTTTAATTTAATTAATCATGCATTAATTATAATTAAAATCATTCATAAAAAATCCAAAAATATGCCTTTTATTTTTCTTGCAATTTAAATTCCTAGATAAATGTATAGGATGTCAAATTCATGTAAATAGGCTAGTTTACATTTCCTGCACAATCGATGTAATAGCGTAGATTTACTTTCCGCACTTTACATTTCCGCATTTTAATTTCCAGCAAATATAAACTGCGTGTATGTCAAAGATAAAATTGAACCGTTAGATCACTAACTTCAAAGATAAAATATCTGAATCCAAACACAATCACACTTGCACCTTTTAAGGTAATCCCTTCTCATTCTTTTCAAAATCAAAGTCAAAATTCCACTGTTTTGAGTACAAAATCGAACCTTTTGTTTATATCCGGTGAAAGGATAGATTTTTAAAGGAAATAAGGATAAAGACCTTACAACTCAGGGTAGACCTCCTAGTTTGCTTGCTCAAATCAAAACAAACAAAATTCTCATACACTGTTGTTTTTCAAAACAAAACTTTCCAAAAAGACAATACTTTGTATACATCCAAACACGGATCATTACAAAGTTAACGTTCTTTTCAAAACATCTTTCGAAAGATAAACAAACATTTTTGTATACATCCGTACAAGGATCATTACAAATTCAATTTACAAAAGTATTTGAAACCACATATGAGCATTCTAAAGCAATTGAAAAGTAATCGAAAAACAAGTGAGCTAAGCAAACTTAAGAGCCCATGGATAACCATGGATACAAAGGGTGCTAACACCTTCCCTTTGTATAACCTACCCCCTTACCCATAATTTCTTAAAGGTCTTTTTTCTGTTTCTTTTATAAACCTTTCCTTAATTGGATAAAATAAAAGGTCGGTGGCGACTCTGTGAATTTTCAAAAATGCGAAAGCATAAGCGATAAAAAAGAGTCAGTTCACGTATCTCTCCCGCTCAGAGGTATGGCCCGAAAAAAACGGAGGTCCACATATTGAATGCTGGCAGTTTGCAATTAAGGAAGGGCTCTGGTAACTTCTTCTATCAGGTGCTAAGCTTTGCCTTGTGAATGAATTTCTTTTGAATTTGAATGTGGTATGCCGCAGGGGCTGATTCTGCTGATTATGTGGACCGAACTGAATTTTGATGCAGGCTTGTATGCTGTTATGGAGTGTGTATTTAGTTCAAGTGGTTTTGTAGTTTAATTGTTTCCCTTTGAGACAGTTTAGAACATGGTTGGATGATTAGAATTTGTATGGAACCTTTTTGGAATGAATGGTAGGATAGGCTGCATGTTTATGAACTTTGGTTTATGTTTGCAGGATAGATTTTCATGTGTTATGTTGATTTTGTTTGACTGTGTAGGCTGGAAAATGCATTGGAATGGTTTGGATAATGTATATGTGTTATTTGCAGGTTTAAAATTGGAAGAAAAATGTAGTGCAGGCAGAGTAGAAGCAAGAAGAACAAGAATGATGGAAGAAAAATGTAGTGCAGGCAGAGTAGAAGCAAGAAGAACAAGAATGACGGAAGCTGATGATGTTTGAAGATTTAGGAGTAACAGGCTTTAGGACATTTGTTGACTTGGATAGAATATGTAAATTATTGTAATTTCTTTGAGATGTAATTGTTGTGATGGCAATGTAGTGTTCTTGAATTTGAATTTGTAATGATAATTGGGATTGGATGAGCGTATAGACATTTGAATTTTCCCTCCACTTGTTAAATTTAAATTTCCAAATCTTTTCACTTTGTCTTTAATTGCCAACTTGGAACCACAATATCAGTTGAAATTCTGTCAGAAAATTGAGGTAGCCTTCAGTCGAGAATTAATTAGCATGATTTGGTCAACATAAAAGTCAACCTTACATGGTTGACTTTGTTGACAAGAAGTCAACCCTTAATCAACTGGATATTTTGTAATACTTCTTCTACAGCACTTCACTGAGAGGTCCAAACAAACAATAACTGAACCAAAATGAATTATAACACAAGCAAGCCCAATCAAACGAGAATCACTACACGTTAGCATCTTGATTCAAATCCCCTGAATTGACGACAGTCTTTTATACCAAGTCTTGATTACTTAGTAGGTATAACTATAAGGAGATACAATCATCAATTTAATGCGAACACCAATACAAATCAGCCTCAATTGCAATATCCTCGAGCATATAAATAGGACCCTGACTTTTCAATATCCTTGATCCCATGTTAATGTTGTTGATTAAATGAATGCATGAGTGTTAGATGACCTAATGAAGGTATGCAAAGAATGCAAAGCTTAAGCCAATTATAAGTAAAATTAGACGGGCAAATTTTGGGGTGCAACAGTTAGCGAACTAAGAAAGTATTTAATCCTAAGGTCCTCGCTGCCTGCTAAATCGCCGGCTTCCGTCAAATATCTGGATATGTGTTCCACAGTTGACTCACTAGTGTCCCCTAAAAATTTAGTGAATTTTGGTATTTTGGTACCCCTTAGTAATTCTGTTTGCATAATATATTCCGCTATGGGGGATGTATAATTTGGACGTCGAAGTCCAGTATTGAGGCCATTATTGGCCATAATTCTCTCTATCATGGAAGTTAGGTTATTTTCAGTGGCCATATTCTCTCTTCTAACCCTTTGAACTACTTCGTCTGGGTGTTCGTTCCTACCTACTATCCTTAACCTGGGTCCTTCCTCTGCAATCTCCTGATGGACAGGAATAGTCCTTTGACTCGAACCTTCTAGGTTTATTACTTGGTTCCTTTCAATTGCAGCTGTTCTAGGTGGGGGAACTATGTCAGCCGTGGTTGCCCTAGGCGGAGGGACTACATCAGCGGTTGTTGCTCTAGGCGGAGGAACCGTACTTTGAACACGTTCCATAATGGGTTCACCCTCTCGATAAGGGGGTTGATTACTTTGTCGCCTAGGTTGTGGGACTCCCATGAAATCTGTCATTCGATTTATTTGAGATGATATTTTTTGGAAAGTTTCCATATTATCCTGGTTAGTCCTAGTCATATTTGCTACTAATGGAGAGAATAACGATTGTATTTCCCTGGAAAGAACACCTAACATGTCGTGATTACTTGCATCCATTTCTTGCCTAAACAACGCCTGACTATTGGTAGTCAAGAGAGGGAATTGGTTTGACGGTCCTGCATTTTGAGCACTTCGGCCTATCGAACCCATATTGGGCGAAAATGCAGTGGTATTAGGAGCATTATACGTAAATCCTGCCATGTATGTGTAGGGCATCCCATATTGATTTCCAGGCCTCCATTCGAAAGGAGATTGATTTGGCCTTGGTGTATGCACTTGACTTGTCGAAAACAACGGTATCTCGCTATTGCTTGTGTTGAATGGCATAGAGGTCGAACTAGAGATTGGGATTGTCCTGCAATTGTATTTTCTGGAACAGCCTGGGAACTAACTATGGCCGCGGACCCTGATGGTGGTGGTATATCTGACGCTCCTGATGTCGAAGTCGAAACATGGGTAGTACTTGCTGCTACTGTTCCCGATCCTTGTGGGGGATCCTGATTCCCTTCCCCACTGGTCGAATTGACCATTTTCTTGTTGTACATTCGCTCTGGAATCAGTGGTTTACTGTTGGTTAACTTACCGTTCCTAAGGTTCATACAAGGTCTTGATATTTTCTAGACAAAACAAAACAATCAATTAATAACAATTTGTCTGACACGGTCCCACTGGGCGTGCCAATTTGTTTACGGTGATTTCCGGTAAACAACCGCTAGTCTTCCAAACTATAATATATATTTTGGTTACTCGCAGGATTGACTAGATTGATCCTAGGACATAGTCAAAAAGTTTGTTATTTATGATAGTTCGAATCATGTCTATTGATGGCTTGTCTCGAAATAAGAAATAATTGATCAAAGAAACAAAGATTAACAATCACCTTGTTATACACGTAAATATAACACCGGCGAAGGGTAAGATAAGGATAAAAATACAAGAAAACTGTAAAGTGCAAGAATCGTAAAGTGCAGAGAGTTAAATGCTTCGAAATAAAACAAAACAAAATAAAAGAAGTGCAAGAATGTAAATGACGGAAAGTAAACGAAAGCAGTAATATTGAAAAGATACTTTGCATAAAAATGAAATACAAACGTATTAAACTGGTGTTGGTGTCATACGTACATTTCTCAGCGAACTCTTTCTCTTAACACTTGGTACTTGAGTAATTTGTGAGTGGTTTGTACAAAATGAACACACGGAATCCTAACATTAAGACCCTTATTTATACTAATTTCGACCCTAACGGTCCTACACTAATCTGATGCCACGTTGCTCACAAGAATCCCTGGGATGCCATCTGTCCTTGTGCGGTTACACAGACTACTTCGAAATTCAAATCCTCCCGCCTGAATCCTCTTTCGACGCGTGGCAACGTGATCAGAACCGAGAATGTCACGAAAATACGTTAAGCTTCAGTACCCTTCGTATTTCGCAAAAACGTTTAAGTCTTAAAGATAACCCTCTTCGAATTAGCTCCAATTCTAACTATCTTCGTTCCAACTAAAACAATCATTCTCGAAACATGGCCATCAGTAGCCATTTTTAATCTCAGAAATGGTCATCAGTAACCATCTTCCTTCGAATTCTAACTCTTCAAAGAATATTCTTTCTAAACGAAATCTTCAGCCAACAGCAGCCTAAGCATTACTCCTACTTAATAGGAGCAATGATGAAACGTGGGAACACACGTTCTGAAGAGACATTTTGGAGAATGATAAGACGTTTGAAGAAGTCATGATGACTGTGGCGTCAATTACAAAGTCTCGAGGAAACTGATAGGTCAAGATCATCGAAATCTATAAGACAAAAAATGTCCATTTGTATAGATGATTCGAAACGGACATTTATTGGGGGAAATTTGTTAGCTGGAGATTTCAATTCTGAAGCTGGATAATTTGAAGTTGTGTATTCAAAATGTTATGGAAATTGGTTTGAAAGAGGTTATTTCGTGTAGATAGTCTTCGAAAGGAATGATACTTATGTTGAAATATAAACTTAGAAGAATCCTTGAAATATTTACAAGTAGTACACTTTCAAAATAGCGTTCGCCAACTCGAAGCATTGAGCGGGAAATATTCGAAAGTCAAATGGGAATGTGTAATCAGGCGAACGTGTGGAAACATCTCAAGGAGGCGACATTTGAGGCTACAAACGTGGCAGTCATCTTGTTGTACCCTAAATTTTGCCCCGACTTTTTATCAGCATCATTTACATTTAGTATTCTTATTTTATCTAAAAAATTCAAAAAAAAATATATGTAGCGTCATATATGCATTTGCATCATTCTCATTCAAAATTGAAAAAATATATAATTCATTCATTTCATACATCATCTCACACTTTATAGTTTTTTTATATAGACTAACCATTGCATGATTTTAATATTTTAATTTTAGTTCAATTTATTTTGAACTTCTATTAAAATGTTAAAACAATTTTATTTTTGTTTTATTATTACTTGCTACCTTTTGTTTTTTAGGTGCATTTCTTATAAAAGTGAAGGTCCAATTCAAGAGTATTTGGTACAATGTTTCAAGGCCCATTTGTAAACATTGATTCAAGTCCAAGACTTTTTTAGTCATGGGAAAATCTGTTGGGACCCATCTCAAATGCTTCACAGATGAAAGTTTTCCAGCAAAAGCCATGTTCACGTTTTTCCACCATCAAGAGGAATTGCATGACATCACACTACAGACAAAACAAAGAAAATATCTTCACAGCATCAGGTTTCACTCGTGAAAATTCCTCACGCGTTTTTGATTCCACTCCGGAAATAGTGGATCGGAAAATGCTCATGCTTATCCTCTCTTCATCCTCAATTTACAATCTCACCCTCACTTCTCAATCCCTATATAACAAGACCTCATTCACAGAATAAAGGGGAGGAAGAAAAAGGCAAAGTTACTCTGCAGAAAATTATTTCCAAATGCTTCCTCCAAAACTTCATACATAAATCACACACACTTCACTTCTTTAAACTCTTAATGCTTGGTGAAGTATCATGAGAGATTCAATTTATGAATCTGCTCTGAACTTTCACTGAAGCTATAGCAAATACAAGAACAGGAGGAAGAAAAAGCAAAGAAACTCTGCTCAAATGAAACCACAAAATGCTTCCTCCAAATAAACTTCAATAAACCTGCAGATCCATTCTCCCTACACTAACTATCATTCACAAAACCAACATCCAAATCATCATTCACCTTAACAACTTCAAATCAACAAATCTAACTCACCATAACACCCATTCAACCACAAAAAAATTTGATACAACCTTCATACCACCTTCACTCAATTTCCAACTCACAAATAACCGTCACAACACCGACATCGCATCTTCACAGCAACAACTCAGTAACGAACCGCAGAAGCAACAACACTCAGATTGAGACGAAGAGCAAGGGAGATCAAAGCATACCCGGAGATTACACTTTCGCCAGATCGCTCAACAATAGCGCAGCAACAAGCACCGAGGCGGACGCGCTACCTCTATTCGACCAATCGATCTTGCATACATCACCGACGGTAACTCTATCTATTTTACTCTGCTAATTGATACTGATCCATGTATGATTGTTGTCAAATCGAAATTATGCTTGCAATTTAGAAATTCCCGTTTTTTTTTGATGTCTCAAGCATTGTTGGATTGTTATGTTTATATACTGAGATAGTGATTGCTGTTTGCACTGTATGCGTACTCTTTCTTTGACGTTGTTGTTTTATGAGATGATAACAAGAGTTTGAGTGAAACAGAATTGTGCGATTAGAGAGGTATTGATTTTTGTGAGAAAACGTTGAGAGATGTTAAAAAGATAAGAAACAGAGTATGAAGTTTGAGAGAGGGAGGCGGATCCCCTTTATGTTTCTTTAGGGTTTTTCTTAACTTGATTTGGGCTTTTATGTTTGTAACCCAATTGTTTTTTTTGCTATGTAAACCACCATGCTCATCCGGTAAACACACTGGCTGCTTTGACTTGATTGAATTGTTTGGGCTTCAACACATGAGCCCATTTTTTTTACTGTACATACATTCACCATGCGAATTTCACCTCCCCTGGCTGATGAGGTTATAACTTTGGGCCTCCATTGGGCTCAGCACCCAGATTATTGTGTACACCCCTGCTTTCTTATTTCAGCCCCTATTGCTTGTTTGTTTTGCTATGTTTTCTTGTTTATTTTATTTTAGTTCATAATATCAAAAATACCAAAAACATGTTTAGAATTAGATTTTATTTTCCATATTAAAAACACCAAAAATATGTTGTTTAATTTTAATTTCCTTTAGATTTAATATGTTTATTTCTATATCTTCTCTTTTGTTATTCTCTTGATTAATTGTTAATATTTTCTTTATCATTTCTCATGCATCATTATATATATCCGTTGCTAATATCTTCTTGACTTTTGTGAGGTACTACTATCATTGAGCCATTGGATTTTATTATGGACATTTATAACTCATTTTATTCTTTGTATATATTATCCTTTTATTTTCGGCTTTAATATTTTCAATTGGGTTGTAATAATTAGTAGCTAATTTCTATCCCCATTCGTTTAAGTGTGTAATCCCCAATCCCGAGGCCTTGTAATAATTTTATCGCTTTCCTTTATCGCTTTATTTTATTATTGCTTGCATGCTTTTAACCGTTTTTCAAAATAAAACTAGGATCTTAGCCGTTTTCTACCATAAGTCGATTGCACTTCACGCATCGCCATCAACCGTACTTACACATGCACACTTGCACGTACACTCTTATTTTACCTCTTTCATGTTCATTCCTTTATGTTTGAACCTTTATGCTTGTTTGTATGGAATTTACCTGTATGAGCTTGTATGTTTCATTTACTTCTTCCATCTTCTTTTTTAAATAAAAATATTCACCCCCCGCATTACTTGGTCCATATACCTGTTAGAACAAGATTTGTTCTTATCAATTATCTTAGTTTTGATGATAACAATAATATGAATTTTGCTTAAGATAATATGGTACTCTAATCCAATGCAATTTCCCTTTCAGGAAATATATAAAGAGTACGCATAATTCAGCGCTCAGAAGATGTGTCTCAAATGGTTCAGCATGCAACATCAGAACATGGTCTGGCAAGACATCAGAAGATGGTCGAAGCAGAATCAGAACATGGGTCTATGGAAGCATCAAAAGAACATGAGATCAGAAGCACTGAAGATCAGAAGATGGTATCACGCTCAGAAGCACTTCAAGGTCAGAAGATCAGAAGATGCTATGCACCAAGCTGTTTGACTCTGATGATATTCAAACGTCGTATTCACAAACATCAGATCAGAAGGAAGTACACGTGGCAGACTACGCTGACTGACAAAAGGAACGTTAAAGCTACTAAAGGCTACGTCAGTAGACACAGCGTGAACAAGGCTCGAGGTAGTTGACAAAAGCGTATAACATTAAATGCAAAGCTGTACGGAACACGCAAAGCATTAAATGCATTCAACGGTCATCTTCTCAACGCCTATAAATATGAAGTTCTGATGAGAAGCAAGGTTAACGATCCTGAACAAAGACAATTCAAATTAACTTGCTGAAACGCTGTTCAATCAAAAGCTCAGAATCTTCATCTTCATCAAAGCTCACTACATTGCTGTTGTAATATCTTAGTGAGATTAAGCTTAAATTGTAAGAGAAATATCACAGTTGTGATTATCGCTTTTAAGAAGCATTTGTAAACTCTTGAATAGATTACATTAAGTTGTAAGGAACTAGAGTGATCAGTTGATCAGTATACTCTAGGAAGTCTTGGCAGTTAGCTGAGCAGGAAGTCTTGGCAGTTAGCTGAGCAGGAAGTCTTGGCAGTTGGCTGAGCAGGAAGTCTTGGCAGTTGGCTGAGCAGAAAGTCTTAGGAGTGAACTAAGCCTAGAGTGATCGTGTTGATCAGTAGACTCTAGAAAAAGTCTTAGGAGTGAACTAAGCAGTTGTTCCTGGAGTGATCAGGTTGTGATCAGAAGACTCTGGAAGACTTAGTTGCGGCTAAGTGGAAAACCATTGTAATCCGTGCGATTAGTGGATTAAATCCTCAGTTGAGGTAAATCATCTCTGCGGGGGTGGACTGGAGTAGCTTCGTTAACAGCGAACCAGGATAAAAATAATTGTGCAATTTATTTTTATCGTCCAAGATTTAAAGTCACACTTATTCAATCCCCCCCTTTCTAAGTGTTTTTCTATCCTTCAATTGGCATCAGAGCGCCGGTTCTAAGGTGCAAGCACTTAACCGTGTTTAGAAAAGATTCAGGAAGAGAAAAACGCTTCATTTAAAAGATGGTTGATGAAAGTGAAAGGACTATACCTACACCTGCATCTACATCTGGCTCTGCTGAGCAATACAACGGTAACAATGGTTATACTAGACCGCCGGTATTTGATGGTGAAAACTTTGAATACTGGAAAGATAAACTGGAAAGTTACTTTCTGGGTCTAGATGGTGATCTATGGGATCTTCTGATGGATGGTTACAAACATCCTGTAAATGCCAGAGGCGTAAAGCTGTCAAGGCAAGAAATGAATGATGATCAAAAGAAGCTTTTCAGGAATCATCATAAATGCAGAACTGTTTTGCTGAATGCTATCTCTCATGCTGAGTATGAGAAGATATCTAACAGGGAAACGGCCTATGATATATATGAGTCCTTGAAAATGACTCATGAAGGAAACGCTCAAGTCAAGGAGACCAAAGCTCTAGCCTTAATCCAGAAGTATGAAGCCTTCAAGATGGAGGATGATGAAGACATTGAAAAGATGTTTTCGAGATTTCAAACTCTGACTGCTGGATTGAGAGTTCTTGACAAAGGATACACCAAGGCTGATCATGTAAAGAAGATCATCAGAAGCTTACCCAGAAGATGGGGTCCGATGGTGACTGCATTCAAGATTGCGAAGAATCTGAATGAAGTTTCTCTGGAAGAGCTTATCAGCGCCTTGAGAAGTCATGAAATAGAGCTGGACGCAAATGAGCCTCAAAAGAAAGGTAAGTCTATTGCATTAAAATCCAATATCAAGAAATGCACTAACGCTTTTCAGGCTAGAGAAGAAGATCCTGAAGAATCAGAATCTGAAGAAGAAGATGAACTGTCCATGATTTCCAGAAGGCTAAATCAACTCTGGAAGACCAAGCAAAGGAAGTTCAGAGGCTTCAGAAGTTCAAGGAAATTTGAACGTGGAGAATCTTCTGATGAAAGAAGATTTGACAAGAAGAAGGTCATGTGCTATGAATGCAATGAGCCTGGACACTACAAGAATGAATGTCCAAATCTTCAGAAGGAAAGTCCCAAGAAAAAGTTTCATAAGAAGAAAGGTCTTATGGCAACCTGGGATGAGTCAGAAGATGATTCAGAAGATGAGCAGGCCAACTGTGCGCTGATGGCGACAGAAGATGACGGATCAGAATCTACATCAGAATCAGATTCTGAAGAGATATCCTTGGCTGCAAGAAGGACAAAGCACAACATGTCATGGTACCTGGATTCTGGATGCTCGCGACACATGACAGGAAGAAGGTCTATGTTCCAAGACCTGGTACTTAAGTCTGGAGGAGAAGTCAAGTTCGGAGGAGATCAGAAGGGCAAGATAATTGGCTCTGGAACTATAAAATCTGGTAACTCTCCTTCCATCTCTAATGTACTTCTTGTAGAAGGATTAACACATAACCTTTTATCTATCAGTCAATTAAGTGACAATGGTTATGATATAATCTTTAATCAAAAGTCTTGCAAGGCTGTAAATCAGAAGGATGGCTCAATCCTATTTACAGGCAAGAGGAAGAACAACATTTATAAGACAGATCTGCACGATCTTATGAGTCAGAAGGTGACTTGTCTTATGTCTGTTTCTGAAGAGCAGTGGGTCTGGCACAGGAGATTAGGTCATGCTAGTTTGAGAAAGATCTCTCAGATTAACAAACTGAATCTTGTCAGAGGACTCCCTAATCTGAAATTCCAATCAGATGCTCTTTGTGAAGCATGTCAGAAGGGTAAGTTCTCCAAACCTGCATTCAAGTCTAAGAATGTTGTTTCTACCTCAAGGCCATTAGAACTCTTGCACATTGATCTGTTTGGCCCAGTCAAAACAGCATCTGTCAGAGGAAAGAAATATGGATTAGTCATCGTAGATGATTATAGCCGTTGGACATGGGTAAAATTCTTGAAACACAAGGATGAGACTCATTCAGTGTTCTTTGATTTCTGCATTCAGATTCAATCTGAAAAAGAGTGTAAAATCATAAAGGTCAGAAGTGATCATGGTGGTGAATTTGAGAACAAATCCTTTGAAGAATTCTTCAAAGAAAATGGTATTGCCCATGATTTCTCTTGTCCTAGAACTCCACAGCAAAATGGGGTTGTAGAACGAAAGAATAGGACTCTTCAAGAAATGGCCAGAACCATGATCAATGAAACCAATATGGCTAAGCATTTCTGGGCAGAAGCAATAAACACTGCATGCTATATTCAGAATAGAATCTCTATCAGACCTATTCTAAATAAGACTCCCTATGAATTGTGGAAGAATAAAAAGCCCAACATCTCATATTTCCATCCTTTTGGATGTGTGTGCTTTATTCTGAACACTAAAGATCATCTTGGTAAGTTTGATTCCAAAGCACAAAAATGTTTTCTTCTTGGATATTCTGAACGCTCAAAAGGCTACAGAGTATACAATACTGAAACATTGGTTGTAGAAGAATCAATCAATATCAGGTTTGATGATAAGCTTGGTTCTGAAAAACCAAAGCAAGTTGATAATTTTGCAGGTTGTGATATTGACATATCAGAAGTTGTTGAGCCAAGAAGCAACGCATCAGAAGCAGAGCTTCTCAGAAGCAAAGAATCTGAAGATCAAGTATCAGCTTCTCTGGAGGATCTAAGCATATCTGAAGAACCATCTGTCAGAAGATCATCCAGACTCATCTCTGGTCATTCAGAAGATGTCATTCTTGGAAAGAAGGATGATCCAATCAGAACAAGAGCATTCCTTAGAAACAATGCAGACTGTCAATTAGGTCTTGTATCTTTGATCGAGCCAACTTCTGTTGATCATGCTCTAGAAGATCCAGACTGGATAATTGCTATGCAAGAAGAACTAAATCAGTTTACAAGGAATGATGTTTGGGATCTTGTTCCTAGACCAGATGGATTCAATATAATCGGTACAAAATGGGTCTTCAGAAACAAGCTCAGTGAGAAAGGCGAAGTGGTAAGGAACAAAGCCAGACTGGTGGCTCAGGGTTATAGTCAGCAAGAAGGGATTGACTACACAGAAACCTTTGCACCAGTGGCCAGGAGTTTGCTAAGTCTATGCAGGCTGAGTTTGAAATGAGCATGATGGGAGAACTCAAGTATTTCCTTGGAATACAAATAAATCAAACCTCAGAAGGAACGTATGTTCATCAGACCAAGTATGTGAAGGAACTTCTGAAAAAGTTTAATCTTCTGGACTGCAAAGAAGCCAAAACTCCTATGCATCCAACATGCATTCTAGGTAAGGATGAGGTAAGTAAGAAGGTAGATCAGAAGTTATACAGAGGTATGATTGGATCTCTTCTATATCTGACTGCTTCTAGACCTGACATTCTGTTCAGTGTTTGTTTGTGTGCTAGATTCCAATCAGATCCTAGAGAATCTCATTTAACTGCTGTTAAGAGAATTCTAAGGTATCTGAAAGGTACTACTAATGTTGGTTTAGTTTACAGAAAATCTAAAGAATACAACTTAGTAGGATTCTGCGATGCTGATTATGCTGGAGACAGAATTGAAAGAAAAAGTACTTCAGGAAGTTGCCAATTTCTTGGAAGTCACTTAATCTCCTGGTACAGCAAGAAGCAAGCAACCATTGCTCTATCAACCACATAAGCAGAATATGTCGCAGCTGCTGGTTGTAGTACACAGATGCTCTGGATGAAAAGTCAGTTAGAAGATTATCAGATATTTGAGAGTAACATTCCTATATTCTGTGATAATACTTCTGCTATATGTTTATCTAAGAATCCTATTCTTCATTCAAAAGCTAAACATATTGAGATAAAACATCATTTCATAAGGGACTATGTTCAGAAGGGTGTTATATCTTTAAACTTTGTTGATACAGACCATCAATGGGCTGATATCTTTACAAAACCCCTAGCTGAAGATAGGTTTAAGTTCATTCTGAAGAACATCAGTATGGATTTATGCCCAGAATGAGAAGATGAGAAGTTCTCATGTATGAGTATCTTCTGAAATGAATGTGGAACATTTTTTTTAATCAGAAGTTCTGATTGAATTCTTTTAGAAATTATGATTCGGTTATTACTAACGCTTCATTGTCTAAGTTGATTCAGAACCTCTTTTAAAGCAAAACAGCTGTTACGCTTTATCTCGGGATGGTAAACCTGTCGTTACTATTCATGGATATGCGCGCGTGCAGTTGAAGGGACGCCGACCATAGGTAACTGTGCTAGTCACCTCATTCGTCGTTATTATCTCTCCTCACGTCACGTAACATTAAATGCTTTTCATCGTTCGTTTCATTTTATTTTCCTTTAAATACTCTTCAAAATGGTTTTCGGTTTCCTATCTCTTTGTTTTCCTCTTAAAGTTTTTTTTTCTTCTCTCTCTCTCTCTCGTTTTTCATTTCTTCTCTCAAAACCTAACGATTCACCCTTAGTCTGTTGAAGCTCCATGACTCAAAGGCGACAGATCTCTGTGCATCTCGGGATGGCTCTTCTAATACCGCTCAAGTCAGACTCTTCTTTGATGTTGTTATCAACTTTCATCCAAAGACAGAAGACTTTCTTGAGTTGTGGGAAGATATACTCAACTTCTATGTTGAGTTTCTTGACCGATTGTTGTATTTTTTAATTTTTGTAGTCATTTCCTCTTTGGAAATTCTACTTTGTAGTTTTCTTTTCCTTGCTGCTTCTGCTTGTTTTGTATTTGCTAGGAATGTTTCTCATCTTGTTAAACATAGGAACCCTTTGTAATATCTTTTGATTATCAATGAAAAGTTTCCTTGTGTTTTACATTCCAGTAAATGTTTTCTTTTGTCGTTTTATACATCTGAATCTTTTTAAATATTCTTTTTGATGTTATGACAAAAAGGGGGAGAAAGATAAATGATAAATGATTTGATTAAATCTATCAGTTGCTGGGTAAAGGCTCCCACACATTCACTAACAAGAACTGCAAGTTCTATATGGTTTAAGTGTTTTGCAGGTACAAAGAAGTGAAGTGAATCTTCAAAGCAAACACTAGAAGCAAAACCATGGAAACTGAAGCAAGCTGAGTGCTGTCAAGCTTCAAAGATCAGAAGCAAGAAAGAAGAATGAATCAGAAGCACTGATAATAGAATTTGAATATCATTGTCTATCCTGTTATGACAAAATTCTATTTGATCTGATACATATAATGTTATGGCTCTGATACATTATTTGCTCTGATACATGTTTTTTAGCCTAAAATGCTCTGATACATTTGGCTCTAATACATATCATGTATTTGAATATACATTTTATGTTCTAACTCGTTCATGCTGACTTTTGTCGTTTAGTTTTTGTTCTGTAACATTTCAGGATGTAGAGATGCTCTGATGATGCTCTGGTACATTCAACAATGTTCTGATACAAATCTAGCATGAAGTGATGTTGGTAGACATTCAAAGTTCTGAAGCTATCCGAGGGAAGCAGAAATCAGAAGATGTGAATGTTCTAAAAGATCCAGTAATTCAAGTTCTGAAGCTGTCCTGAATGGAAGCAGAAGTCAGAAGCTGTGAATGTTCTGAAGATCAAAGAAATTCAAGTTCTGAAGCTGTCCTGAATGGAAGCAGAAGTCAGAAGCTGTGAATGTTCTGAAGATCAAAGAAATTCAAGTTCTGAAGCTGTCCAATGGAAGCAGAAGTCAGAAGCTATGAATTCTCTGAAGGCAGAAGCTTATATGATCGTCTCTACCGAAATAATCAGGGAAGTCTTTTATTAAAGTTCTTCGAGTATTTATTTCAGGGGGAGATTATTTATCTCAGGGGGAGATTTTTAATCTCAGGGGGAGACATATTCATATGCTTATGCTATAGCTGTGTAATTTGTCTTTTGCCGTCTACTCTTTCTGATCGCAAATTCATATCATTTATATATGTTTTTGTCATCATCAAAAAGGGGGAGATTGTTAGAACAAGATTTGTTCTTATCAATTATCTTAGTTTTGATGATAACAATAATATGAATTTTGCTTAAGATAATATGGTACTCTAATCCAATGCAATTTCCCTTTCAGGAAATATATAAAGAGTACGCATAATTCAGCGCTCAGAAGATGTGTCTCAAATGGTTCAGCATGCAACATCAGAACATGGTCTGGCAAGACATCAGAAGATGGTCGAAGCAGAATCAGAACATGGGTCTATGGAAGCATCAGAAGAACATGAGATCAGAAGCACTGAAGATCAGAAGATGGTATCACGCTCAGAAGCACTTCAAGGTCAGAAGATCAGAAGATGCTATGCACCAAGCTGTTTGACTCTGATGATATTCAAACGTCGTATTCACAAACATCAGATCAGAAGGAAGTACACGTGGCAGACTACGCTGACTGACAAAAGGAACGTTAAAGCTACTAAAGGCTACGTCAGTAGACACAGCGTGAACAAGGCTCGAGGTAGTTGACAAAAGCGTATAACATTAAATGCAAAGCTGTACGGAACACGCAAAGCATTAAATGCATTCAACGGTCATCTTCTCAACGCCTATAAATATGAAGTTCTGATGAGAAGCAAGGTTAACGATCCTGAACAAAGACAATTCAAATTAACTTGCTGAAACGCTGTTCAATCAAAAGCTCAGAATCTTCATCTTCATCAAAGCTCACTACATTGCTGTTGTAATATCTTAGTGAGATTAAGCTTAAATTGTAAGAGAAATATCACAGTTGTGATTATCGCTTTTAAGAAGCATTTGTAAACTCTTGAATAGATTACATTAAGTTGTAAGGAACTAGAGTGATCAGTTGATCAGTATACTCTAGGAAGTCTTGGCAGTTAGCTGAGCAGGAAGTCTTGGCAGTTAGCTGAGCAGGAAGTCTTGGCAGTTGGCTGAGCAGGAAGTCTTGGCAGTTGGCTGAGCAGAAAGTCTTAGGAGTGAACTAAGCCTAGAGTGATCGTGTTGATCAGTAGACTCTAGAAAAAGTCTTAGGAGTGAACTAAGCAGTTGTTCCTGGAGTGATCAGGTTGTGATCAGAAGACTCTGGAAGACTTAGTTGCGGCTAAGTGGAAAACCATTGTAATCCGTGCGATTAGTGGATTAAATCCTCAGTTGAGGTAAATCATCTCTGCGGGGGTGGACTGGAGTAGCTTCGTTAACAGCGAACCAGGATAAAAATAATTGTGCAATTTATTTTTATCATCCAAGATTTAAAGTCACACTTATTCAATCCCCCCCTTTCTAAGTGTTTTTCTATCCTTCAATACCAAGCCCCCAACCAACTCTTTGTAAGTCGAGTGCCTTGCGCACCGCCATCGACCTGTTTTCAAAACTCTTTTCATAAAAAACCTTGACTTTTGTTATGTGATCTTCTTTAAACTCTTTTGTGCGCTTGCACTCTTTTTACTTTAAAACTTGTTTTCAATAAAAACTTTTTTCGAAACTTTTGAGCAGAACTACAAATGCTCTGACTTCTCCATTGCACTGAGGAGGTATGTAGGCACAAGACACAACGTCTTGCCGAGCAAACTTTTATAAATAACCTTTTTCTTTTGTATATATTTCTTTTCTCATTTCTTCTTTTAGCAAACAAAAAAATGGTTTTAACATAAACACAGATTTTCAAAAGGTTCCTGTGGAGTACCACAGATGTGAGGGGTGCTAACACCTTCCCTTTGCATAACCAACCCCCGTATCCAGATTTCTTTGTGGTTTTTTCGAGTTTTTTCCCTTTCCTATTTTGGAATAAAAAAGTTCGGTGGCGACTCTTGCTTTTTAACGACTTAAGTTAACCAAATGACTTAAACTCAAATTTTCCGCCGGTACAGAAAAGTGGCGACTCTGCTGGGGACTTTCTTAAGTGGGTTTAGCCTATTTTGTTTATCTGTGTGTTTATGTTATTGCTTATTGTTTGCTTTTTCTTTTTGTATATATCTTATTTTGTATATATTCTTATCTGTTTATGTGGTTACTTGGGTGATACCTTGTGATATGAGATAAAGTTCTAACCCGGACTTTTGTGAGTAACTTGAGATAGGAGGTGGTAAGACCAATAGTTGCATGTCAGGAGCGATCCTTAACATGAGCATCATATGGTGGAACCCCAATCAGTGGAGGCCTCATGGAAGGTAGTAGATGTTGTTACGAGCTATCGTAAGAACGCTATTATTTTCAATAGTGAGTGTCCGTAGAAGCTGAATGACCTAGAACCCTTTTAACCCATCTAAGCCTTTTTTAGGATGTAGCGCAGAAACAAGTTCAAGTACCAATTTGTTCTTGTTGTCATGCGATGCTACGCTCAGACGAGGTCTTTTTAGGAATATTATTGGTGCCCATGAGCAATTGTGTGTGCTGGTAGTATCCGATAGAAGATTGAAAACTCTGGGAACCTTTGTAGAACCCGTTTGGCAAGTACAAAATTCCCTAGTACATACCTTTGTGGGTTGTTCTTAATCTTGACTCCATGCTCGTGACTTTGAACCTTGTTTGTGTGACCCTGTGAGACCTTGATTATGATGGATACATAAACCATGCATTCGTTTGATTTCTAAGGAACTCATAGGTCTTTCTATGTAAACATCATAAGTTTCATCAAACTCAATGGATCTTGGGTGTTGATGGGGTGAAAACCCTAATCCACCAAAATGGATGATTGATCTTGATGATAACTTGATCAATGCTTTGATCCAATTTAGGATTTACGTCCTTCATGCTTTGATGTTTACAAATTAATAACTTGAATTCTTTGAAAATCAAACAACATTGCATTTGCATTGCATCATTTGCATATTTCATGCATTTATCCAGGTTGTCCAGAAAACTTATTCTTGTCTGTCTCCATCTTCAGAGCCGTCTATCTACCGTCAAGCTGATTCCTCGACACATTGAACTAGAAACATGTATCTGAAGAGTATGGAAGAACTTCAACAAGACCAAGAGTTGCTAAGAGCAGAGGTTAGCCAGTTGAAAATACAGATGGATCAGATTATGGAAACCCTGCAAGTCTTGTTGAAGAGAGAATGCAACTTTCCTCCGATTATTACCAAGCAAGTGGATACTCATTTAGCCTTTTCCGTTGCTACTTCAAATCAAGGGCAACCATCTGTTATGTCATGTGATTCATATTTTGGAGTAGAGAAGGAAACACCTGTTTGCTTTCCTCAATCAGTGCTTCGTAGGACTCTGCATCAACGTCCATTGTCTGTTCCTTCTCAAGGTAACAAAAAGCAGAAACAAGATCGGAATCGTGATAGGACTCACTTTGATCCTATTCCTATGTCATACACTGAACTGTATCCTACTTTGGTCCGGAAAGGGTTAATTACAACAAGAGCCATGCCTCCTCCTCGAAACCCTCCCTCAATAGGATTTCGGCCTGATCTTCATTGTGAGTTTCATCAGGGTGGTGCTGGCCATGATTTAGAACATTGTTATGCTTTGAAGACCTTGGTGCAAGAGTTGGTTAGATCAAAGATGCTATCTTTCAGGGATATGGGTCCTAACGTTGTCACTAATCCTTTGCCAGATCAAAGTGGCTGAAGACAAGTCAAAGCCAGATGGTCTCCTAAAGCCAAGTGTTTCAGACAGGATAGCTCATCCTTGTTGCTGATTAATCACTAGGCCTTTGTTTCTTTACTGTTTGCATTTCCTTCATTGTATATTTTGCTTTCAATCTTTGTTTGTTCCTGAATGTTAACTTTAATGAAATGAGCATTGCATATTTTGAATTCATTCACATCCACTATGTTTATGTTTATTCCTTCTTTTACAAAATTTTCTTCCATTTGCTTTCTCTATCAAACTTGTGTTTTATGCAAAGATTGGAGGGAGGATGATGACAACGAAATACCCAAGTTGTTGATTTGTATGCTTTCAAATAAAACTTTGTTGATGATGTACAGGCATTATTTCAATTCCCAAACACTGGAGAAATAAGGAAGTTAATCCCTTGTCAACCCCTTTGAGCCTTCGAAGTAGGAGTTTCTTTCTGTACGAAAAAACCCGCATTTTAAACCTGGGGCAGGGTAGTTCTCAGTTAATTTGGTTGTGCATTCTATTTTAAGAGAATCATTCAGTACACCTTTCAACAAAGGTTTCAATCGCAAGCGTTCCTCCGCACATATCAAAGAAATGTTGGAGATGTCAATCAAAAGCCAATGATGGTTCATCAATCATTAAGCAAGGCGGTTGCTATCTTTAAAAAAAAAAAAAACAAAAAAGGGTATCAAAAAATAGAATTAAAGAAAAGTCTGCTAAGTCAAATCCAAAAAGATGACTTAGGCAAAAATAAGGGCATCCCGCTGACTGTAAGTTCAAAAATAAACAGTTCAGGCAAAAGTTAGGGATATAAAAAGAAAAAGAGAAAAAAAGAGAAGTCAATAAATTCATAAACAACACAATGTTGTGACTACCAAAAGGAAGAAGTGACTGCCATCTCAAAAGTTCTATTTGCTTGTGAAACTATCATTATCAAAGGTGCAAATCCAGAAGTCTCTTGGAACTTGAATGCATAAGTTGAATTAACTGAGTGTTAGGACTGGAGATCATCACGAAGATGGGGTGGGTACAATCAAATTTTGAGCCTTATATCCTTTGTTTCTAAAACCGTGAACCTGACCACGTTACAACCTTTAAAAGACCTAATTGAAGCAAGGTTTGTTTGAAAGCATACTACAACAAGGTTGCGTAAGCTGACTCCCATGAGATTTGCCAATCATTTGTTTTGATACCATGCCTTTGCTTTATCTTTCACTTTGAATGTCTTAACCCTTTTGTGTTTTTACCGGTGATTCCATTTTTCTTTACATCAATAACATCATTCCAATAATGACTTTGATTTCAAAATATGCTTTGAGCATTGCATTAAAATTACCATTCTTGAATGAACATTTTATTTGCAAGTAAGCACTCATCTTTCAGGAAGTTCAAATAGTCGAGAAACTTGATCAGTGATCCTATCAGGGGCACGTTACTTCAAGATCCTGTTGTTCAGACGTCCAATCAAGTTTTGTTGATCAGAATATCATTTCAAGACTTATACTGGGGCAAGCCATCCCAACATGTATTTCAAGAATTGAAGCCATGATCAGTTCATCCCCAGTACAATTCAACTGAAGCCATGATCAGTTAACTTGCAACAATTAGTCAATCAGGGGCAATCTTCTTCATCAATCCCCAAGCAGTTTATCAGTCCTTCCCAAAAGGATCATCAGTTTGATACAGTTACCAATGTAATAGGAGTGTGTTTAAGCATCTTCTTCCCAAGCAGAGTTGGCAGAGTTCCCGTATTGAGGAATCAGAGTTCCAATCTTGCCTCACAAAAGAGTCTACCTCAGTTGTCACAAACAATTGTATTGCATTTATCATTCGTCATGCATAGAAAGATTCAACATCATGCATTGAAACAAAATTCATGCTCATTTGCATCTTTCCGAGGTCCTGTTGTTATCAACATCTTACCTTGAGATCAGAGTCCAACTTACTTGGCACCTATCCAAAACAGATACTTGTTTGTCTTCTCCGTCTAGTGTTGTTCCTAGATGTATCCTTTCTTCATTCAGTTCCATTCCTGGATGTTATGATTTCTCTCTCTTCTTTCAGTGCCATTCCTGAAAGATTTCCACCATGGTTTATCTTGGTTCCCTTCAATTATGTTTTATCTTGATTGCCTCCGATCATGCTTTATCCTGATCGCTTTCGACCATGCTTTATCTTGGTTCCCTTCAATCATGTTTTATCTTGATTGCCTCCGATCATGCTTTATCCTGATCGCTTTCGACCATGCTTTATCTTGGTTCCCTTCAATCATGTTTTATCTTGATTGCCTCCGATCATGCTTTATCCTGATCGCTTTCGACCATGCTTTATCTTGGTTCCCCTCAATCATGTTTTATCTTGATTGTCTCCGATCTTGCTTTATCCTGATCGCTTTTGACCATGCTTTATCTTGGTTACCTTCAATCATGTTTTATCTTGATTGTCATTTGATGCTGCTTCGTTCATGCTTTATCTTGAACGTCTCTGATACATTCTTCTCAAAGTTCAATCATGTTTTACTCTTGATTACCTTTGATGCCATTCAATCATGTTTTATCTTGATTGTCCTGGATGTTATCCAATCATGTTTTATCTTGATTGCCCTTAACGTTATCCATTCATGATTTATCTTGAATGCCTCATATATTCTCTCCTCGAAGTCCGATCATGTTTTATCTTGATTGCCTTTGTTGTGTATCTTCCTTTCCAAATTCATTCTCGTTTTACTCTTGAATGATTTTTGATGTGGGTTTCAGAGATCTTTCATTCTGAATTTCTCTGTTGATCTTCTGTCCAGATTTCCTTTCATGTTTTACTCTTGAAAGCTTCTGTTGACTGTCTCTTTCCCTTGCGAAGTCCAGTTTTATTCCTGGGTACGCTTATCTTTTCCCCAGCTGTTTCTTTTAGTCGAGTCTATTACTCTTTCCTTTTGTTTATTCCCCTGCGGAGTTCTTGTGTCGTGTACCATGTTTCTCCATCAATAGTTTGTCTCTCGTGGCGCTTTATTCCCCACAAGAGATTCGAGTCTGTCTCATATCATATCATACAAAAAAACAAAAAAAAAAGTCCCTGCATTCATGGCATAACATAGCATTGCATCAAGGGGGCAAAATTCAGGTTTTTTAAGTATTTAATTACCTTCTGCCACTGATATCTTGATGACTAAGTCATTCAAGCTGTCTGGCTAAAGATAATTAAATAGGGGCAGCTGTTGTACCCTAAATTTTGCCCCGACTTTTTATCAGCATCATTTACATTTAGTATTCTTATTTTATCTAAAAAATTCAAAAAAAAATATATGTAGCGTCATATATGCATTTGCATCATTCTCATTCAAAATTGAAAAAATATATAATTCATTCATTTCATACATCATCTCACACTTTATAGTTTTTTTATATAGACTAACCATTGCATGATTTTAATATTTTAATTTTAGTTCAATTTATTTTGAACTTCTATTAAAATGTTAAAACAATTTTATTTTTGTTTTATTATTACTTGCTACCTTTTGTTTTTTAGGTGCATTTCTTATAAAAGTGAAGGTCCAATTCAAGAGTATTTGGTACAATGTTTCAAGGCCCATTTGTAAACATTGATTCAAGTCCAAGACTTTTTTAGTCATGGGAAAATCTGTTGGGACCCATCTCAAATGCTTCACAGATGAAAGTTTTCCAGCAAAAGCCATGTTCACGTTTTTCCACCATCAAGAGGAATTGCATGACATCACACTACAGACAAAACAAAGAAAATATCTTCACAGCATCAGGTTTCACTCGTGAAAATTCCTCACGCGTTTTTGATTCCACTCCGGAAATAGTGGATCGGAAAATGCTCATGCTTATCCTCTCTTCATCCTCAATTTACAATCTCACCCTCACTTCTCAATCCCTATATAACAAGACCTCATTCACAGAATAAAGGGGAGGAAGAAAAAGGCAAAGTTACTCTGCAGAAAATTATTTCCAAATGCTTCCTCCAAAACTTCATACATAAATCACACACACTTCACTTCTTTAAACTCTTAATGCTTGGTGAAGTATCATGAGAGATTCAATTTATGAATCTGCTCTGAACTTTCACTGAAGCTATAGCAAATACAAGAACAGGAGGAAGAAAAAGCAAAGAAACTCTGCTCAAATGAAACCACAAAATGCTTCCTCCAAATAAACTTCAATAAACCTGCAGATCCATTCTCCCTACACTAACTATCATTCACAAAACCAACATCCAAATCATCATTCACCTTAACAACTTCAAATCAACAAATCTAACTCACCATAACACCCATTCAACCACAAAAAAATTTGATACAACCTTCATACCACCTTCACTCAATTTCCAACTCACAAATAACCGTCACAACACCGACATCGCATTTTCACAGCAACAACTCAGTAACGAACCGCAGAAGCAACAACACTCAGATTGAGACGAAGAGCAAGGGAGATCAAAGCATACCCGGAGATTACACTTTCGCCAGATCGCTCAACAATAGCGCAGCAACAAGCACCGAGGCGGACGCGCTACCTCTATTCGACCAATCGATCTTGCATACATCACCGACGGTAACTCTATCTATTTTACTCTGCTAATTGATACTGATCCATGTATGATTGTTGTCAAATCGAAATTATGCTTGCAATTTAGAAATTCCCGTTTTTTTTTATGTCTCAAGCATTGTTGGATTGTTATGTTTATATACTGAGATAGTGATTGCTGTTTGCACTGTATGCGTACTCTTTCTTTGACGTTGTTGTTTTATGAGATGATAACAAGAGTTTGAGTGAAACAGAATTGTGCGATTAGAGAGGTATTGATTTTTGTGAGAAAACGTTGAGAGATGTTAAAAAGATAAGAAACAGAGTATGAAGTTTGAGAGAGGGAGGCGGATCCCCTTTATGTTTCTTTAGGGTTTTTCTTAACTTGATTTGGGCTTTTATGTTTGTAACCCAATTGTTTTTTTTGCTATGTAAACCACCATGCTCATCCGGTAAACACACTGGCTGCTTTGACTTGATTGAATTGTTTGGGCTTCAACACATGAGCCCATTTTTTTTACTGTACATACATTCACCATGCGAATTTCACCTCCCCTGGCTGATGAGGTTATAACTTTGGGCCTCCATTGGGCTCAGCACCCAGATTATTGTGTACACCCCTGCTTTCTTATTTCAGCCCCTATTGCTTGTTTGTTTTGCTATGTTTTCTTGTTTATTTTATTTTAGTTCATAATATCAAAAATACCAAAAACATGTTTAGAATTAGATTTTATTTTCCATATTAAAAACACCAAAAATATGTTGTTTAATTTTAATTTCCTTTAGATTTAATATGTTTATTTCTATATCTTCTCTTTTGTTATTCTCTTGATTAATTGTTAATATTTTCTTTATCATTTCTCATGCATCATTATATATATCCGTTGCTAATATCTTCTTGACTTTTGTGAGGTACTACTATCATTGAGCCATTGGATTTTATTGTGGACATTTATAACTCATTTTATTCTTTGTATATATTATCCTTTTATTTTCGGCTTTAATATTTTCAATTGGGTTGTAATAATTAGTAGCTAATTTCTATCCCCATTCGTTTAAGTGTGTAATCCCCAATCCCGAGGCCTTGTAATAATTTTATCGCTTTCCTTTATCGCTTTATTTTATTATTGCTTGCATGCTTTTAACCGTTTTTCAAAATAAAACTAGGATCTTAGCCGTTTTCTACCATAAGTCGATTGCACTTCACGCATCGCCATCAACCGTACTTACACATGCACACTTGCACGTACACTCTTATTTTACCTCTTTCATGTTCATTCCTTTATGTTTGAACCTTTATGCTTGTTTGTATGGAATTTACCTGTATGAGCTTGTATGTTTCATTTACTTCTTCCATCTTCTTTTTTAAATAAAAATATTCACCCCCCGCATTACTTGGTCCATATACCAAGCCCCCAACCAACTCTTTGTAAGTCGAGTGCCTTGCGCACCGCCATCGACCTGTTTTCAAAACTCTTTTCATAAAAAACCTTGACTTTTGTTATGTGATCTTCTTTAAACTCTTTTGTGCGCTTGCACTCTTTTTACTTTAAAACTTGTTTTCAATAAAAACTTTTTTCGAAACTTTTGAGCAGAACTACAAATGCTCTGACTTCTCCATTGCACTGAGGAGGTATGTAGGCACAAGACACAACGTCTTGCCGAGCAAACTTTTATAAATAACCTTTTTCTTTTGTATATATTTCTTTTCTCATTTCTTCTTTTAGCAAACAAAAAAATGGTTTTAACATAAACACAGATTTTCAAAAGGTTCCTGTGGAGTACCACAGATGTGAGGGGTGCTAACACCTTCCCTTTGCATAACCAACCCCCGTATCCAGATTTCTTTGTGGTTTTTTCGAGTTTTTTCCCTTTCCTATTTTGGAATAAAAAAGTTCGGTGGCGACTCTTGCTTTTTAACGACTTAAGTTAACCAAATGACTTAAACTCAAATTTTCCGCCGCTACACATCTATGTAGGGACTGTTAGGGTAGATTTAGTATAAATAGGAGACTAAATGTTTAGATTTGTGTGTTCAAACAAATATACAAAAATTCACTAAAAATACTCAAAGTACCAGCGTTAGAGAAACGAGTCTTTGCTGAACAAATGTATGTGCAAGAACACCTTGTTTATTTTATTCGAAGTTAATTTATTGGCTTTATATAAACACAAGTTACTTTACATTATTTTATCGTCATTTAGTTTCCATTCAAATTTACATTTCGCTTTATCATATTTACTTTCGAAATCTTTTACCTTAATGTTATATTCTTTTACTTTCATAGGAAATTTATAGATTTTTTCAAAGTCTTTATACTTCTTTATGTTATTCATTGTCGAACCCTAGTCATTGTAAAGTCATTCATCGTCATACAGAAACTTAATCATTTAAATATAAGATCAAAACAATGAGTCAGATTATAAGAACCCTAGCATTCGAGACACATGTCCTAGGATCAATCTAGTCGATCCTGTGAGTTACCAAAAATATATTGTTTGGAAGACTAGCAGTTGTTTGTCAGAAATCACTGGTAAACACTTACCTACCCTTTTAAACGCTGAATTGCCCTATATGGGAGAGGTATAATTTCTTTTCTTCTGATGGTGCAAGCTCACAATGTTGGAAACACGCTCCTTGACATTGCATGCCTTCTTTTTGGCGTTGCTTTCCTCGACCTTTATGTAGCACTCAACTCTGGTGATCACTTCTGCCAACGACAACTCTGGCTTTTGGGAGAAGAGTTCGTTGAAGTGTTCCGCCTTAAGTCCATTTTGGAACACCCCAACAAATATTTATTGTTTTGGTGGGACGACCCTGTTGGTAGCCTCGTTGAAAAGGGCAAGATAGTCCCTCAGCGACTCGGATGGATCCTGATATATATTAAACAAACTGGTATTGGACATCTTGTGGCGACTAGCGGCGAAGTAGTGTACTAGTTTCTTACGAGATCTTGGCAACTGTTGATAGAGTCACAGGGTAAGACCATATACCATCTGCAGGAAACCTATTTGAAAGTGGCATATAACAACTTGTATTTCAAAGAGTTGGCAGCTCTTATGATTCCAAACTGTGTACTAACGTGTTCGTAGAAATTACTCTGCCCATCGAACTTGACAAAGGAAGGAGATTTAAATTTATACAAACACATTTTGAAAGCAACTCTATAAAACTATGAGTCTTCCTATTAACTTATTTGAATTTTTAGTTACAATGATTAAATATTTACTTATTTGAATTTTTAGTTACAATGATTGAATATTTACTCGTGTTTCAATATGTAGTTGAGTTTCTTTAAATGAACAATATTCATAAACAAAAACTTAAGTTATGTTGAAGAAAATTAAATTATTTTATTACAATATTAATTCTGGAAAATAAATTATAATTCTACATAATATGAGTAACAAATTTGTTCTACATGGTTTACATACAATATTTGGGAACATAGGTTGTTTAGTAGAATTTGTTCAACTTCAATGGCCTTTTTGACAATTGTTTTACATTCAAATCTCAACCAATTTTCATAATTTTGGATGTAATACAATCCTCAGTTAACCTATTATCATAAGGAGTGTGGATTAAACAAATCCCTGATGAAAGCATCCCCTGAATTAGAGAAAAACATGGATAACATCATGAAAAACCCTAATAATGACCCTTGTGCCTTCAAAACCAAAATTCTCCGAGACCAGCAATCCATTCTTCAATCTGAAACACTCGTTAGAAAGCTGATGAAATATCCTAGAAGTTGTAAAAAGAATCATCAAATTCCATGAACCACAACTCAAGTTATGACCAAATGAATGCAGCTCAAAAGCACAACTAAAACTACCAACACCTCCTAAATCACAAAACATTTTTTCATACTCTCCACCGATCAATCAAAGCAAACCGTTGATAGCATCCCCATCGAAGGGCTGGCATTTAAACTAGAAGAAGGTGTCGATCCTTGTCGGGTACTCTGAACCAATTAGAATTAAGTGATCGAATATCACCCCACACACAATTCACTATTTAAACCATCCATTTCCCATCAAATTATCACACACAAAAATTCTTCAATTTCCACTATTACACTCTCTTCTCTTCTCTTCGTCTATATTTCAAATCCCTTTCAATCTATTCCCATGGCCACCGAAGAACCAATTATCGCCGTTGAACCTGTGGCTGAGCCAGCGATCGCCGAACCTCCAGCCTCTGAGAAAGTGGAGGAACCAAAGGCTGAAGCTGGGAAGACGAAGAAAACCAAGGAATCCAAACCTAAAAAAGCTTCCAAGCCACGAAACCCTGCTTCACATCCTACTTACGAAGAGGTTCGTGATTCAATTCAATTCACTATTATATAATTCTTCCTGTATTTAATTTTTTATTTCGTCAGGAATTATAGTTTCAATTGAATCTGAATTTTGATTGGTTTAATTGATTTGCAGATGATTAAGGATGCAATTGTTTCGTTGAAGGAGAAGAATGGTTCGAGCCAATACGCAATTGCGAAATTCATTGAAGAGAAACACAAACAGCTTCCTGCTAACTTCAAGAAGCTATTGCTCCAAAATTTGAAGAAGAACGTTGCTTCTGGAAAGCTTGCTAAGGTGAAAGGTTCATTCAAGCTTTCTGCAGCGGCTAAGAAGCCAGCAGTTGCCAAGCCGAAAGCAAAGCCAGCTGCCAAGAAGGCTGTGAAGGCTAAGACAGCCGCTAAGCCTAAAGCTAAAGCTGTTGTCAAGCCTAAGACTGCTTCAAAGGCCAAATCTGTTACCACCAAACCCAAAGCGGCTGCCGCCAAGCCCAAAGCTGCTGCCAAGCCCAAGGCTGCTGTGAAACCTAAAGCTGCTATCAAGCCCGAGGCTGCTGTAAAGCCTAAAACTGTTGCTAGGCCCAAGGCAAAGTCTGCAAAGGTTGCGAAGACATCGACGAGGACTACACCAGGGAAGAAAGTTGCTGTTGTGAAGACCGCACCTAAGAAAGCAGCGGCTGCAAAGAAAGCTCCGGTGAAGAGTGTGAAAGCAAAGAGTGTAAAGTCCCCTGCAAAGAAGGCTTCCGGGGTGAAGAGAGGTGGAAGGAAATGAGAGTTTTGTGTTCTAGCTTTAGCATTGTAAAGTTCTTGTGTTGTTTTTTGTTTAATACTATTAGTTTATATAATATAGTTCATTATAACTTTCTGGTTTTATTTTCCATTTGATTGAATTAATCATGATAGAACTATATGATCATACATTCTTATTTAAAACCTAAATAACTCGGTGTTTGTGGTTCAGTGTTTGTGGTTTAGTATTTTTTAAACGATAAAAAAAATTGTAAAATAAAGAAAATTGACTAAAATTTACATATAAAGTTTAATTCAATCAAGTTTATGAAGTTTAACTCGTCTATGAAGTTTTCAACTTCATTATTGAAGATGAAATGTTCAATGTTGGTATTATGGTTAGAATTGACTAAAGTTGAACAATTTGCTGAGAATTTAGTGTCCTTCAAATACTAGGTGATCCACTAACAATTGAAACTACTCTAGTTACATTCAAATACTATGTCTTCTGGTGAAAAGAAATAATCTGCTAGCCTACTGTATGGTTTTATGGTACCCTGCAAAGAGAAATAGCTTAAATTAAGAAAAAATAGTTCCATTTTCTAATTTGCTTAAAAATATTATACCGAAAAATGGTGATAGCAGGCATGCTATGATTTTGACATGACATTCTAGTAGTACAAGTTTTCCCTCTTCAATATAATATAAGAGTGTATTTTGTCTAGAAAAGAAGTTGTAAAGAGAGAAGTAGATAAGAGAGTGAGAGAAGAGAGAATAATGTGTGAAATAGAGTAGATTTTATGATTGGTTTGTTATGAGAGAAATATCATACAATAGAAAAAAACAAGAAGAGTATTTTGACAAGTTTCGACAAATTAGATCTGACATCGCCTCCAACCTAGTGTCGGCGAGATACACGGTGGTGGTTGTTGTGTTTCTCTCCTCTTTTTTATTTCTACTAATGGTGTTCACTTTATTTGTGAACGTTTGAACGCGGCGCCATGGAAGTTATTTGAAGAGGAATTTACCACCGGTTTTGTCGAGATGTTCAAACCGCCGGCGTGTCAATACCACCGGTTCTGTTTCAGCGTACCCATTGAAGAAGTTTATCAGGTATGTTCAATCTTTGAATTTGATTTTGTCGGTTTGTTACAGTTCGCCCACTTCCGTCTGGAGAGTTCATATCTAAAAGGGTTACTATTATTTTCCATTTTATTGATCTCTTTATATTCAAATTGTAATAATTTTTATTTATGCTTTGATGCTTTCATCTCAGATTGAGAAGGTCATACATGGAGGATATTAAAAGCCATCCCCAGCATTCTCGGTGACGAAGTTGTAGGGTACTGTTTACCCAGAAAAATGATAAACAATCGCTAGTTTCCTTTTTAAAGGTTACTCTTGCGGAATCAACTAGAATATTCCAGACCAAAGTGCTAATTTATGATTTGTTGTGGACTATTAACTAAATGTGAACACATTAAACTTAATGAATGATAGAAAGTGGACAAGAAATGACTTTTGAATGTAATAAACGCAAGATAAAAACCCACTTGAACGTAATAAAGACAAACAGAGTTAATGAAATTGAAGTAAAGACAAAGAAAAACAAGTGGCACGACTTTAACTGAAACAAATGCAAAATAAAAAGTGATGGAAACAAAATGATATTAAATGGAAAGGGTGTAAATGATTTCATTAAAAGTAAATTGGTACACAAACATACATTTTCAGATTGTACTCGTTTCTCATTTTCAGTGTAGAGATTGAGTTTATCAAAAAGTGTAAACAATTATGGACCCCTAAAACGATCCTATCCTTCTGCTTAAATAGACATTCCCAAAATAACTGCTTCTGACAGTTGCGTAACCCCTTGATGACACGTGTACTACCATGCACAAGATATCAAACAAAACTTCTCCACGTGTCTCAGTATGTAAAACTGCCAACAACTGCCAATCCTCTTTCCCGCCTCTTCGACTTCGACTAACCTTAGAAGCTAGGCTTTGATACTTGAAATTTCTAAAGGTTTGTTTCGACAGAGCGTTGCTAGAGTTTGTGTCGAACCTTCTTCGACCAAGCTCTCTTTTCGCCTTTCCTCAGTCTTTCTAAATATGGTAAAGTCGAAATCTTTGGTAACAAATTCCCCCCCAAAAGGGCTGCTTTCGACTTTAGAGACAAAGTGGCATTTTGTTTTCTTCAGATTTCGACTACACTAAACGCCATCACTATATTTCAGTTTCCCAGGTTATTAATTATGACCTAAAACCCTAGGTAGTGGGCTCTTTAACCACTCTCCCACTTTCTTTCACCGTTTCCCAAAAACAACCAATGAAATGACATTTGTTTCTGAAACGTTTTTTCGCTGATGTCATCACATCACCACTCTTCATTATAAAAAGATCTCTCTTTTTCCTTCAGTTTATTTTCCTTCTTCTTTCTGAAACTCTTCGCAGACCCAGAGCTTTTCAAACCCACACACACTTCTTCATCAATGGCGTCCAACACTAATGCTTCCGCTACTGGTACTAACCCTCTTGCACTTGTCATTACCCAAGAAGAAGAAGAAAAAGGGATATCAACACTTCCTCCTATACTTGCAAGCGAAGTTAATACTGCAATCTGGAAAAACCAGATGCTTATACCATTCCAAATATCTGGCAAAATCCTTGCATTCTCTGGTCCGTACCCAAATACTCGTACTCATCCAAAAACAGTTCAAAGTTTCTTTCCTGCTTATGCTCCGACTATGCCATTGGCCTTTGAGAAGCAAAGGCAACTTGATCTGAAGTTCATGGATCCTGCTATGAGGGTTTTTCGTTCGATGCCCCCTCCTGGCAACAAAAACTATCTTGCTTGGCTCGACAAAGTTCAAGCCAAAAAACAACAACTCTGGGAAGAACTAGGCATCTTTGACGCAATTCAAATCTCCAGGCATGCTCATAAGGTAAACTCTTGTATGTTGTTAACGTCACTCTTCTTCTGGGAAGGTTCGACTAACACATTTCAATTCCCTTGTGGAATGATGACCCCAACCCTCTTTGTCATGGCTGCTATCTCAGGGCTTTCGCCTATGGGAGAAGTTTTTGACCCCACCTTGCCAACTCAAATGGAATTCAATTTCGCCAATGCCACCATCACTAGCTACATCCAAACTCATCATGACAAAAGCACTTCTGAAGTGTCAGACGAAGAGCATGTCGCCTTCCTGACCTTTTGGTTGTCTTATTATCTTTTTTGCCCAGGTTCCCTTCAAATAGCTAAAGCTTACATTCCTATGGCGATCCAAATTCACGAGGTTCGAAAGATCTCTTTAGGTAAGTTACTGCTTGCCTATCTTTATTATAACTTGGGAGTAGCCTCTCTTAGAATTAAACGACTCATTGAGACTCCCAAAACAACTTTCATTATCTGGGCCTTACTGGCTTCTTCAACACTGGGTAAATGCCACGTTTGAACATGCTTTGGGCTTCACTGTTTCGCCAGCCATCCTCGAGGTCCTTCATGATAGAAGAGTCGAAGGCATGAAATTAGCTCTTCAAACTCCTCAGTGCGATTCAAACCGCACCAATTTCTTCAAATTTGTAAAACTTTTTGCAGAATGCAAAGTCTTTCTTCCGTCCATGGCCCCTTTTTCCAATAGGTGCTTTGGGCCCACTTGGTTTAGAGCCATCTTCCCCGGTGACACCCCCACACTACGTGCTCAATTGAATGGTGTTTGGGCTGCATTTCTAACTCATACACTTTTGTCACACCGTATTGAAGCAACAGGAAAATGTTATGGGTTTACCAGTTATCAACCAAACTTAGTCTCCAGACAATTTGGCCTGAGCCAAATGTTGCCAAAGAGTTTCTATAGTCGATCTACTGATATATGTTGGTCTGGTCGAAAGTTCACAACTGAGAAGCATATCGACTGCCTCAAATTTCTCAGCAGGCAAAGTTTAGAACTTCCCAATTTTACCTTTCAAAATTCTTATTTTACAACAAAGGAATTTGAAATGTGGTGGAACATCTATTATTCCCTTTTCGACACCAACTTATATGAAAGGTTAAATACTGCCTATGACATTTTGGAGGATCAACTCTTCAGAGGTATATTTCTTCTCCTCACCCATATTTATCATATTGACTTTCCTTATTTGTTCACATATATCATTGATTCTTTTCAGATCTCTCTGGTGACGAACCTGTCAACGAAGCCGAAGACCCTACCATTAAATAGGTATTTTGGCTACTTACTGACATTACTCATCCTCTTTTATCTTTTAATAACTAATGTTCAATTCAGGGGCAAAAACGTCAAGCGGCTTCGACTACTACTGGCCCTCCCCCCAAGAAACCAACCACAAGACGAAAGGTATGTTTTCCTCAAATGGCTCTTATTTCCTTACCTTTCTTAGACTAAAAAAAAACAAACTTTGTTTCTCAGTTGATTGTGAAAGATGAACTAGAGGAGATCCAACCTCCACAACCTGTCGAAAGTGAAATTTTCTCCAATCCTCCAACACCGTCAAAAAAGAAGAAGACTATTAAAAACACCAAGAAACCTCCTCCCAAAGGAGTAAAAAAACCATCAGAGGCACATGTTGAGGTATAATCATCCTGTTATTGTTTTGGTCTTCTTTTGACGAATGTTTGTCTTATATATGAGTTACTCTTTTCACAGAAACCCTTGGTGATTGTTGACGACTCTCCTCAAAAAGATGAAGCAACCGTCAAGAGTTCTTCTAACTCTCTTCCAAGTCCACAAAAAATAGATGCTTTTGGGAGTGGTACTACTTCCAACAATTCTCCACCTCGACCTACATCTGCAACAACTGTTATTCCTACTCCTCTAGTGAACCAAACTACCCAGGAGGCGAACCTTCAAAGTTCTGCACAAATTCCACCAACTCCTTCGCCATCTGAAACCCATGCTGATATCCAGCCAACTCTTTCCACAGTCGACACATCTCTCAAAACCAACCTTCAAACTCATCCAATCAATCATCCTGAAGAAAATACCTCTGACAATCCTCTTAATCAAGAAGAAATTATGAATCTGAAAAAGAGCAACCCTTCAAAGGCTCTGCTGCGACTTCAAAAGTTTAGGGATACTTCTTTGGTTCAGGAAACTGCTATTCAGACTCTTATCCCAGAATCTGAAATCGATGCGTCAATAGTTTCTTTAATCTGTGACCTTCGTGGTCATATTCATGAACCTGAGTTTCTCCTCGTTTTAGAAGAATCTGACTCTCTTGGGGGCGAAATAAGAAAAATGTTGGACCAAATACTCAAAGCGCCACTTCCCAATCATGTAGCCCAATACTTCTTCAAATTTGAAGCTTACTTCAACCAAATTTGGCGAGACTTAGTCACACGCAAAAATACTGACTTACAAATGAAGAACAAGGCTCTTGAAATGGATAGAGAGTGGGATTTTAGTGCAGCTTCTGAAAAGAGGGTTAGAGAATTTCAAGATAAGATCCAAAAAATTTCTGAAAAAGAAAAGCCTATCAATGATGAAATCTTTGACTACCAAGCCCAGATTGCAGAGCTTCGACAAAAAATTCTCGTTCTTGAGGAAAAGAAAGCATGTCTGGCTCTATCTGAGGATATTCTTTTGTCTGATACTATCAACAAAGAAGCTTTGAAGGGTATCAGCCATGGAGAAAAAGCTTTAATGCTAAATAAAAACATTTCCTCTTTGAAGCAAAGCTTGGCTTGACTCAACCAGAAGCTTGACTTTGAGTCCAACGCCTTAGAAGGATTTAAGAGTGAATTTCTAACTTTTTAGCATTGTAATTTATGGATTTATTTATGATATGCAAATGTACTAACTGGCTATTGAGCCATTATCAATTATATTTTCCTTTTGTTAAATTTCAATTGTTACCTCCTAAAGTATTGGTTTATATTTCTTCAAATACTTACCATTTATCCACAGGATTCGACGGTCCTCACTTAATTCCTCAATTTCATATGCATTATTTGTGAAGATTTGCACTATTTTAAATGGCCCTTCCCAATTAAGTGACCATATTCCTAAAGACTTATCTTTTTGATCCATAGGTAAAATGACTTTTCAAACATAGTCACTTAAAGCAAACAATTTTGTCTTCACTTTCTTATTATAAGCGTTCACCACTTTCTCTTTTTGCTTTATAAGTCTATCCAAGGCTATTAACCTTTCTTCGTCTAAATCAATTAGCTCATCCAACATTAAATTCCAATATTCATCTACAGCCATATCATTTTGTCTTTGAATCCTAGCTGATTGTAGACAAATTTCAACAAGACTGCATCATGTCCAAAAGTTAGACGAAATGGAGTAGTATTTGTTGCCTCTTTTGGGGAAGTTCGACAAGCCCATAAAACTTGGCCGAGTGTCTAGTGCCAGCTCTTTGGCTTTCTCCCCACATGCTTCTTTATCAAATTTATAATAATTTTATTAGCAACTTCGACTTGTCCATTGGCCTGGGCATAGTATGGGGTCGAAGTCAACAACTTGAAACCTGTTTCTTTTGCAAATTCTTTCATTTTTCGACCAGTGAAAACTGATTCTTGGTCGGTAGTAATGGTTTCTGGTATCCCATACCTAAAAATTATAAATTTTTGCATGAAATCAATCACACTTTCTTGATTAACACTCACCAACGGAATAGCCTCTATCCATTTTGTAAAATAATCTATCCCAACCAAAATATACCTCTGCTGTTTAGACGAAGCAGGTTTTATTTCTCCTATTAAATCTAAAGCCCAACCTCGAAACGGCCAAGTTTTCACTATTGTAGGTAATTCACTGGCAGGTACATGTTGAATACCTGAAAAACTTCTGGCATTCTTGGCACCCTTTTGCAAATTCAATACAATCTTTTAACATTGATGGCCAGTATAACCCTCGTCGAAACAAAAGCCATTTCATCTTATGGCCTGATTGGTGTGCTCCACAAGCACCACTATGTACTTCGGATATAACTATAAATGCTTCAGCTTCACTTAAATATTTCATTAAAACACCTTCAGCTGTCTTCTTATATAGTTCATTCCCCAATATGACATAACTCAAAGCCCTATACTTAACCTTCCGATCAGTCACCCCAACCGGATTGTTTAAATACTGTATCAATGGTTTTCGCCAATTAGCATCTGTCATATTGTCAATGGCAAAAATTTCACCATTTTCATGAATTTCCAAACCTTCGTTTTTACTTTCATATCCCCCCTAATTTTTGCTATTGACAAAGCAGGGTAGTGACGTTCGACTTCTTTGTCTTTGATTTCAATTAATTCCCCCAGTCGATCTTTAGAAACTCTATATCCGGAAGCAATTTGTGCTAGCTCATTTGCTGCACTGTTTTCAATTCTAGGCACGTGACTTATATGCACCACACGAAATTTCTCCAATAATTGAATTACTAAAGCATAGTAAATGATTAAATTTTCCTTAATACATTTATACTCTTTTGTAATCTGTCGAATAACAAGCTCAGAGTCCCCTTTTATTTGGACTTCAATAGCCCCTAAGTCCAAAAGAGCTCTTAATCCTGTAATCAAAGCTTCATATTCAACCTCATTATTAGAACATGCTTCACTAATTTTATACTTAAATGTTGAAGGTATGCCCTGGGGAGATATAATCAAAACCCCTATACCTGACCCATTTCTATGACTGGAACCATCAAAATATAACTGCCACATAGTCTGAGTGACCATATTTATTGATACATCGGTCAATCCATGATCAACTATGAAATCACCTACTATCTGACCTTTCACAGCTTTCAAAGGAACATATGTTAAAGAGAGTCCAGTTAAAGCTAGCGCCCATTTTCCAATTCTGCTATGCAAAATAGGTTTAGATAACATATGCTTAATAATATCATAATGAGACGAAACATACACATCAACAGGCGTCATATATTGCTTTAACTTATTACATGAGTAGTACAATCATAAACATAGCTTTTCAATATCAGAATATCTAGTTTCCGCATCCACTAAGATTCAACTTAGATAATAAATAGCTCTTTCAACGCCATGATCATCTTCTTGGGCTAACATGCTCCCTATTGTCGAATCAGATGCAGCTATGTATAGTTTCATGCTCTTAGTTCTATTTGGGGGTATTAAAATATGAGGCTTCGTCAAGTATGCCTTGATTTGATCAAATGCCTATTGATGTTCCTCTTCCCATTTGAATACATCATTATTCTTGAGTTTGAGCAACGATGAAAAGAGCTTCGTCTTTCCACTCAAATTTGAGATAAATCTCCTAAAGAAATTAACTTTCCCCAACAATGATTGCAACTGCTTTTTTGTGTCTGGCGCTTGCAACTCCAAACTTGCCTTGGTCTTGTTTTGGTTTATCTCAATGCCTTTTTTATGCACCACGAAACCAAGGAAATCCCCTGCATGAACACCAAAAGCACATTTTAAAGGATTCATTTTTAAACCATACTTCCTCATCCTTTCAAAGGATTGTCGAAGGTGGTTCAAATGGTCATTCTCGGATGACGACTTTATTACAATGTCATCAATATAAACCTGCATAAAATGCTCTATAAAATCATGAAACATCAAATTCATTGCCCGTTGATAAGTGGCACCTGCATTTTTTAAACCAAACAACATCACCACCCATTCATAAGTACCTAAAGCACCTGGGCATCTAAATGCTGTTTTAGGTATGTCCTCTTCAGCAATAAAAATTTGGTTATATCCTGAATAACCATCTAACATACTCAAATACTGAAAACCTGCAGCTGAGTCAACTAACATTTCAGACACAGGCATGGGATATTTATCTTTGGGAGTAGCACGATTCAGATCCCTGAAATCTATACACACCCGAAGTGTCCCATTTTTCTTAATGACATGTACTATATTAGCTAACCATTCGACATACCTTGCAGTTCGAATGAACTTGCTTTTTAAAAGTCGTTCAATCTCTACTTTGATTTTCGCCATGACTTCTGGGGCGAATCTTCTTGGAGCTTGTTTTACTGGCTTTTGTCCCAATTTCAATGGCAATTGATGTTCTACCACAGTTCGACTCAAACCAGGCATCTCATTAAAATCCCAAGCAAAACAATCTTTGTATTCCTTGAAAAGCTGAGTCAATTTAATCTTCATTTCGACATTCATTTTTGCACTAACATAAGTTGGTCGTCGAAGTGAATTTTCACCCAAGTCGATCTCCTCGAGAGGATCTTGAGCTTTCATCCTACTATGAGGTTCTTCTGGATCCTTTTCGAACCTAAGGGGTTCGTCATCATAAATCCTATCAAACCTTTCAAACTCTAAATCTAATTTTTTGTTAGATTGAGCTAATCAACCAGTTCAGTTGATAGAACCGTATTTGAATGTTCTTCTATTTGATGCAATTTTTTATTGTTGCTTCTCTACAGACATCTTAGATATGGTTAATCACTTTCTTTGATCAAGTGAAAGCTGACTGTCTTTGGAGGGGCAATAAAATGTGCTTTTGATGCACCACCTGAATTAAAATTCCAATTAGGAATGTTTATTGAGGTTATAGGAGTAACCAATTTTGTTTGTAAGAGTGCAAGTTTCAAAAGAAGGTTATGTGCCAATAATTCATAGTTGATACAATTTAATTAGCGTGGTAAGAAAAAGTGTGTGTCAAACTTTTAATGTTTTGTGAATTTGAAAATATGTTCAAATGTAGCAGTTACAGAAAGGATGTTAACATGGTTTGTGTCCGTGAGCAAATTGGTATGATCAACATGTGAATTGGTTCTTTAGCATATTCTAAATTTAAAATGCTGCTACTATGGATAATTCGACTGATCATGGTATTTCTCCGTTTAAGTCTGTTGATCAATCATGCAGCATCGATCACCTATTGTTCTTTGGTTAATCAATTAAGGTTTGTTTGGTTCATACACTTAGAAGAGACTCTTTTAAACAAGAGTGTGTAACTATGTAGTAGCAGTTTAAGGCTGGATCTTGAAGCTCTTGTCTCACTAAGCTCATGAGCATCCAACAATAATAGTTGAAGAATGTGGCCACACATAAACAATAGTATAATAGCAGGTTTTGACTGCACCTGATTTTTCTTCGTTTCAGTATGTTTCTCCATATAATTCTTATTTATGTTCTATGGCATATGAGATGAGACAAGAAACCATGAATTTCAAGTTTTCTGCCTATCGACATTGAGAAATAGATTGAATTTTTTCTACATCTTATAGGTATTTACTGTTTTTCCTACCACGTGTGATTAGTGTTTTGTAAATACAAGATAGAATAATGTGTAATCTAGCAAAGTCAAAAGAACGACGATAGGGAAGGTAAAATTATGCTTCTGTTACATGTACAACTATCTAGATGCTTCTTGAACTTTGAAGTCTTCCTCTATACTTCAATTTTAATTTAGAATGCACTAGAACATAGAAATGAAGAGGTTCTTTCATTTAATATTGATAGGCTGAAGACTAGAACGTGGAAATGATCTTAATATTGAAATTGGAACACAATAATTTAGTTAGTATTGTGAAAAACAATGTCAAAATAATAGGTTTCTTTCGGCAAGAAACCCACACATCCAATTGTATTCGTGAACATGTATGGTTTGTAATGTATATAGTTGTTTGGTGCAGTATGATTTCAAAGGCCGATATGAGTTTGTATTTAATCTTTTCATATAAAATTTTCGTGATATTTACTGTATTGCTAAACTTATTGATCTTTTTTATTCATGTCAAATTTAGATGATCTTTACTACATCTGAGTCAAGTGATGCAGTAAACTATCAGATATTAATCATAGTATATTAATCATGTGAACTTTCATTTTTCGATATTTCTATTACTGCAAAGCTTTAACCAAATATAAGTCTATCATATATCTTTGTTTCATATAACTATAAATCCAATAAAAACTATTTTCACTGTGTGACTAAGCTTGCTTTAAATGATAAACCTGAATTAGATATTTTGCTTATCTGTTATGAAGACATACTGCATTTTAATACTTAACCATGCTTTACAATGTCAACCATAACATATGTAAATCATACCATGCTTTAGGAGCTATATTCATTCTACTATTGTATATATTCAATTATTCTTTGTGAATACTGAGTTAGTTGTTATGTATACAACACAAAATACATTGGAGAAATATTTTATGTATATATTCAATTTATTCTTTGATCCTATTTTCTTCTTTGATCCTCTGCATCAAATCATTTATGTTCGTAATTTAGGTGCAATGGTGATTAAATTCTATTTGTATTATGAGTTAAGAGATCTACGAAAATTTTGGAAATCGAAGTGTTTAGATTTGATGACATTGTTATATTATTATTATTATTATTATTATTATTTATTATTATTATTAAATATTTATTTATTATGAATTGATTGTTTAAACCGTTTGGCTTTGTTGATGCAGTGACAGTGACGGCGGCCTTTTGGCATGCAATGAGGTTGTTCTGCATTTGAAGCGGTAGTAGTACTTATGAAGAAAAAGGTGTTGAAGCTGGGAATTGGTTGGGTAGGAATGAGTTTCTTGAGTTATTAATAAAAATATAGTTTGGGGTCTGATTTAACAAACTGATTATTGTCACAATTGACAACTTAGTGCACATGTATCTCTTGGGAATGGAGTTCAAGTCCCGCTTGTGTTAAAATTTATTTTGTAAATTATAATTCATTATTTCATCAAATAATAATTAATTATTCTTTAAATTAATTTATTTCTAAAATAAGTTAAATAGCTAAAAAAAATATTTATTCTATCAACAAAATAATTAATTTAAAATTTTAATATTACTTTTATTTTTTATTTTTTTATAATATAATAAACAAATCAAATAGGTGGAGCAAAAGTGAATTTAAACCTATTTATTATAAGGTGTATAATTGATTTTAATGTGTTTGGTTACTTTTTAAAATATATTTAACTAAATCTATTGTCGTAATATTAAAAAAATAGAAATGTTAAAAACTATATGCAATTATAAAATGTTTCTTCTCTTTTTTATATTTTATTATGTAATTATGTAATTATAAAATGTTTCTTTAACATATGGATTTTTATCCCGTGTCTCGCACGGGTAGATATACTAGTAAGAGAAATAGAAGAGATAGAAGTGTACCTATTTTTGAAAAGACATAAATAGCCTTGAATAAAAAAAATAGAAAAATAGAAAAATAATGATGGTAAAGATAAGACAAGGGGATAAATAAGGAAAAAGAGACCCATGCTAGTGTTTTCTCCAATTTCTTCTCACTTTTGGAGATAAGTAAAAATGGGTGGGTCCTACATGAATTTAATCACTCTTCCATCTTTCTCTGCTCCACCAAACAGAAGAAGTGTGTCACTTCTTTCCTTATTCTCTCGCTCATATCTCTCTCGCCTGTATTTCTTCTATTCCAAACAAAGGCTAGTTAAAACTTGTAGCAATTTCTTGAGACTCGTATAAAACCTGTATGTATTTGATTTGATAGGACTTTACTACAACCATTAATGTATACTATTTGCTATGACAATGTTATTTAATAATTTTCACTATGTTTGGCATATGGAAGAAAGTGAGAAGAGAGAAAAGATAAGAAAGAGGTTGTAAAGAGAGAAATAGGTGAAAAATAAAGTAGATTTGAAGTATTGTTTATTATGAGAGGAAGAGATGAGAAAAAGAGAAGAAAGAGGTTATATAATTTTATGCATGGACATATATACCCTTCTCAAAATAATTTTAAAATAATTTGTGGTGTGTTATCACAAAAACAAAAAAAGTATATTTTTATATATAACTTTAATATCAATTATAAAAAATAATATATTTATTTATTTATATATAATCTTCATTTTAATATATATATATATATATATATATATATATATATATATATATATATATATATATATATATATATATATATAGTTAAATGTTAAAAAAACCACAAACATTACTTATGTGATAAAAGAATGAGCAACAACGTTATATATAGTAAATATCGTACAATAAATGTGAATGAGAGGGGTATTAAAGGAAAAACAAAAAAATCCTCTTTTTTATGCTTTCTTCGCTATATAGGAAAGAAAGAATATTATGTGGGTCCCATGTGTTTTTTACTTTCTCCTCTGTATTTCTCTTCTTGCCAAACAAGATGGTTGTAGACTTTCTTTACAACTTCTCTCTTTCATCAATCTCTCTTTCCTATTTCTCTCATTCCAAGCACACCCTTTATGTTTTTGCTAATACAAGTACTCTTTATTTTTCCATGTCCAATACAAGTACATTCATACGTGGTCAAAACTTAGAAATCCGTTATCCATGCTGTTATATGCTGCATTTCCAAATTTCATTCCAATATTTCCAACAATAATGCCAGAAAGAGGCAAGTGATCATCCAAGTTCCGCAGCTGGACAATGAAACCTTCAAATTGGACATACATCATATAGTTAATAATAAAATTAAGATTATAATTGTAGAAGTTGTCTTATGTTTTCAAATGCAACCATATCTACAAATTTTAATAGATGCCATATTACATCCAAACAACAACAAAGTAATATTACATATAGAGACTATAATACAATCTAAGAACAAACTCAACCCTTTTTACTATAAAAATAAAGCCTAACAACAAAAGAAGCTAGTAGGGAAGTGCTATTTGGGTAGAGAAAAAATTAGAAGTCTAGTAGTGTTGATCTTGCTCAAAAGAGATACCTAAAACATAAAAAAAAAGTTAGAAGAAGAAAACATCTTAATATTAAAATAAAAGCAAAACATTCATAATTTCAAGAGTAAAGAATCTCATCAAAAAACCTAAAAAATACAAAAACAATATAAAAAATAATAAAGAAAATCAACTCAAAAATGAAAACCTTAAAACAAAATAAAAGGATAATAGCTTATGGTCCAATTTCCCTCAACTCTTGAAGAACCATATAATATACAGATGATATATGAATCAGTAACCAATAAAAAAACAATTAATGAAGATAATAAAGAAAATGAAGGAGACAAAAATGACAGTAAAGATATTAAATGATTCCCATATTAAGATTGAAATAGAGAGAACTTTGTGAATGATTGAGTTTGTAAATGGTTGATTTAGATCCTGTGTCGCTCCTTCTATTTTGTGAGATGCATTTGTGAAGTTCTGATTGCGAGAGAAAGCAGAGAGGGATAAGAGTGCAACGACTAGGCTTTTTTGGTATTCTTCACATGTGCTTGGTTAATATAGTATAATGGGTGGGCTTCAGAAACAACCCAACAACCTTGTTGAAGCCTAGTTGGAGTGTGTTGGTATGGGAGAGAAATAGAAGAATGGTAGAAACAAAGGGTGTTATGGAGGGAAAGTATACTAAATCAAGTTGGATCAATGGGAATGTAACACTTGTTGAAAAAGGTGAAAATTTTGTGTTGTATTGTTAACAAGCCACAAATTGTTAAAATAATATCCACAAAAACACCATTGTGACACTAACAACTCAATTATTTGTAGTTAAAAGCACAAATTAAGTAAGAAAAGAAATACATTGACTTTTATTACATTTGTGCAGGTTGAGAAAGAAAGGGACAAAAAGAGTCAAAATCTAGAAGGCTCTGATAAACACCAGCAAAAGATAGTTCGCTACGCGAAGCTTCGATTCGCTGTAGCGAATTCACCCAGAAACAAAGAAAAGAAGAAAAAGAATATTCGCTATAGCGAACATCAGCGAAGCATGGCAATCAAGCAGAGTTCGCTACATCGAAGCCCCGATTCGCTGCAGCGAAAGAACACAGACACAAACAGAAACAAACTCTCATAGTTCGCTTGCAGCGAAGGAAAGCGAAAAGGATATTCGCTACAGCGAAACCCCGATTCGCTGTAGCGAATGGAAACAGAAGCAACCTCTCCCAGTTCGCTCGTAGCGAGGAGCAGCGAAGACAGTTCGCTCTAGCGAAATAACAGCTCGCTATAGCGAAATGTGGCGGTTAACTGAAGGCGGTCAGATTTAAATTCTTAAACCTTAAGCAACCATTCGCTGTAGCGAACATTCTTTCGCGTAGCGAAATCAGGCGGCTGGAACTGGTATAAAAAGAGCAGAAGTATGAAGCAGAAGGGGGATCTGAGATTTTTGTTCTAAGGATAGTTTTTGATAAGTTATAAGATTACTTAGGAAGAAGAGAATTGGAGAATCGAGCTTGATTCACATCAACGATTGAGGAATCATCATTGATGTTCATCCATCCCAAATTCCTCCCTTTTGTACAAGTTATCATGTCAATGGATAACTAACTCTCTATCTTGCTAGGGATTGGATTACTCTACTGAAAAAGTATGTATATCTTCTGATTATCAGTTTAATACAAGCATGCTATTATGATTATCAATTATATCTTGATCTTAATTTCCATATTTCATGAATTGGATTGATTAATGACAATTGCTTCCAATTCTTTGAACAAAAGATATTTAATTACTCAAATATTAATTGCTAGACATAGAATTATATTTGAGATCCATAGTGAATATTCGTACTTAAATCACCGTCAGTGTATTCAATTCGAGTGAGAGATCATCAATTGAATAAACTGAAGGAACAAGAAAACTTCGTGTAGACATACACGTCGCTTTTGAAAAGTATATGGAGATATGAATGATAGCATGAGTATAAAAGATATATCAGTTAAAAATATATACTAACAGTAGAGGAAACCAATCCCTGCAAGCTTTATAAAGATTCTATAATTTCTGTTACAAAATTTGCATCTTAATTATAGTCTATTACAAAGAAGAATCTTACTAAATTAAACCAAGTTTTTGCAATCTTAAACTTCTAAAGGATTTTCAATACTCGGATTAATAGTAATATCACTCCAGTCTCTGTGGATACGATAAAAAAATACTTTCTTTTGAGTTACACAACATCAAAATGGCGTCGTTGCCGGGGACTGGCGTTTAGATATTACGAACCAAAAACGATTATTGTTCTCTTTTAGAGGCATGTATATTTGTTCAAAATACTGCATATACAATTGTACATATACTTAACTTATCCTAACATCTCTTGTTATAATTGCAAGGCTTTTGTATGCGAGGTACAAACTCAACGAAATTAGTACCTTTCGATCCCGAGATCGAGAGAGCTGTGCGAAAGAACAAAAGACGTGCAAGGAAACTAAAACAAGCTAACAAAAATAGAAAAAAAGAAACCACATCAGCTGCACCAGTCACAAAAAATGGCAGAAGAACATCAGGTGGAACCTCCCTGTGAAAGCAGCCCAAGACGGTTCGCCCGTCTCACCAACAATCCAGCTGCACGACGCGCTGAAATGAAAACAGGACTGCTGCAAATCATTTATGCTAACCCTTTTGCAGGTCTTGACCATGAGGATCCATACACACACCTCACAAAGTTTTATGAGATCGCTGGTACGTTAGGTGCTCCTGAGGCGGAAGAGGAAGCCGTGTTTATGAGACTCTTTCCACATTCATTGATCGGAAAAGCGAAAGATTGGTATCTTGACCAATCAACAGAGACAATGACCAACTGGAATGTCTTGGAAAAGTACTTTCTCAACAGGTTCTTCTCTCACAATCGATTTATGGACGCAAAGACAGCAATAGAAACATTCACTCAAGCGACAAATGAAACCTTGTGCGAGGCTTGGGAGCGTTATAAATCCATGTTACGAAAGTGTCCAAATCACAGCTTCGATAGCTTATCACAAGTCCATATTTTCCGTAATGGACTACTACCTCAACCGAAACTTCTACTCGATGCAACAGCCGGCGGTTCTTTACTCGCAAAAAGTGCAGAGGAAGCAGTCGCAATTATTGATAGAATGGCCCTCACGGATCATCAAGTTCAACATAATCGAGGTGCTATCCAAAGGAAACCAGGAGTACTGGAATTAGGAACGAACGATGCAATTTTAGCACAAAACAAACTCCTCACTCAAACCGTTGAGGAACTAACAAAACAGCTGTCCAAACTTCCTCAATAACTCAAAGAAATGCATGCTCCGGCAAGCTCTTCACATCAAGTGGCTTATTGCGAATTATGCACTGGAGATCATCAGACTGGTTTTTTCCCTCCACCCAATGAGGAAGTTAGTTATATGGGAAATCAGCAAAGGACAACACCGTATCAAAACAATCAGAATTTCCAACGAGGAAACAACGCCAATTATGGTCAGGGGTGGAGACAAGACACCGGAACTGCAAACAGACCACATCAATACCAAAGTTATCAAGAACCACAGAATCCAAATCAACCCGACAGAACAGCCAAACTTGAAGATACACTGCAACAATTCATGCAACTCTCAATTGCGAATCAGAAAAATACCGATGCTTCCATCAAAAATCTCGAAACCCAAGTTGGACAAATTGCAAAACAATTGGCAGACCAACAAAAAGGTACTTTCACAGCTACAGCACAAACGAATCCAAAGGAACATTGTAAGTCTATTACAACACGAAGTGGTCGAGTGCTTGGATCGGGAAGTAATGAGAAAAACGAAGAGAAAATTTTGGAAGAAAAAGAGAGAGAGCAAGTTAACGAGGAAAAAGAAAAATTACATGAAAGTCATGATGAGATTATTGAAGACAGACAGAAAGAAGAAAATACAATAGAAACAAACGGTACAAGGAAGAATCAACGAACAAGAGAAGAAAAAGGAAAGCTGATCAGTCCACCGATACAAAATCTACCATATCCACATGCTCCAACAAAAAGGGATAAAGAACGGCAATATGCTCAGTTTTTAGACATCTTCAAGCGCTTACAAATCAACATTCCATTCGCCGAAGCACTCGAACAAATGCCAACATATGCAAAATTCATGAAAGAAATCCTCACAAAGAAGAGGCGTATTACTGATGAAGAAACAATCCATCTTGACGCAAGCTGCAGTGCAATCATACAAAGGACCCTTCCCCAAAAAGAAAAAGATCCTGGACGAGTTACCTTACCAGTAACCATCGGAAACGTAAATGTTGGAAAGGCATTGATCAATCTTGGATCAAGCATCAACCTTATTCCACTCTCCGTGATAAAAAGAATAGGTGATCTGGATATGAAGCATACAAGAATGACGTTGCAGCTGGCAGACAAATCAGTCACAAGACCATCTGGCGTAGCTGAAGATGTTTTGGTCAAGGTAGATAAATTCCTCTTTCCAATCGATTTTGTTGTTATGGACATTGAAGAGGATGATGATGTACCACTGATCTTGGGGCGTCCTTTCATGAAAACCGCTCGTATGATGATTGATATTGATGATGGATTGATGAAAGTACGGGTTCAAGACGAAGAGGTCAGTTTTAACCTCTTTGACGCAATGAAATATCCAAAAGAAAAAGGAGCCTGTTTCAAGGTAGACACCATTGAAAAGGAAATTACCAAGGTACAAGAACAAGCACATTTAACAACTCCCTTAGAAAGAGCCCTCATGAATGCTTGTGAAGTTCTTAGTATTGACGAAGAAAAGGACGTCCAACAATACTTAATCAATTTGGATTCAGCCAAAGAAATACCACCAAAAGAAACAAGGATTGAAAAGTTAGACAATGATATCGCAAGAAAAGATACCAAGTTGGAACTAAAAATGCTGCCAGATCATTTAAAGTATGTATTTCTCGACGAGGAAGGGTCCAAACCAGTCATTATCAGCAAGTTTCTAACCAATTATGAAGAAACGAAACTGATTCAAGTGTTAAAAGAAAATCAGAACGCAATTGGCTGGGTGTTGTCCGACTTAAAAGGAATTAGTCCCTCGTATTGCATGCATAGCATTATGATGGAAGAAAATTTCAAACCAATCGCCCAACCCCAAAGGCGTTTGAATCCAACAATGAAGGAAGTAGTACGAAAGGAGGTGGTAAAGCTTCTCGAGGCAGGTATGATTTATCCTATTTCTGATAGTGCTTGGGTAAGTCCTGTACAAGTCGTACCAAAGAAGGGCGGTATAACAGTGATCACAAATGAGAAAAATGAATTAATTCCAACAAGAACAGTGACGGGATGGCGGATGTGCATTGATTACCGAAGGCTCAATCAAGCAACAAGAAAAGATCATTTTCCGCTTCCCTTCATGGATCAAATGTTAGAGAGATTGTCCGGACAGCAATTCTACTGTTTTCTTGATGGATATTCCGGATATAATCAAATCACCGTCAATCCAGAAGACCATGAGAAAACAGCCTTCACTTGTCCATTCGGTGTCTTTGCATACCGAAGAATGCCTTTCGGATTGTGCAATGCGCCCGCAACATTTCAATGATGTATGCAAGCAATTTTTTCCGACTTAATTGAGAAAAGCATCGAGGTATTCATGGATGATTTCTCGGTCTTTGGAGAATCATTTGATTTGTTCCTGGAAAATTTGGACACCGTGCTGAAACGGTGTGTGGAAACGAATCTAGTACTAAATTGGGAAAAGTGCCATTTCATGGTGACCGAAGGAATAGTGCTTGGCCATAAAATCTCAGCAAAAGGAATTGAAGTAGATAAAGCCAAAATTGATGTTATCAAGAAGCTACCACCACCAACAAACGCTAAAGGGATTCGAAGCTTCCTTGGTCATGCCGGTTTCTACCGAAGATTCATCAAAGACTTCTCAAAAATAGCAAAGCCGTTAAGCAATCTCCTAAACAAAGACAGGTTATTTAAATTTGATAACGATTTCCTTACTGCTTTTGAAAGTTTGAAAGAAAAACTAGTCACGGCACCCGTAATCACTGCACCCGACTGGAAAATAAATTTTGAACTCATGTGCGATGCAAGTGATTACGCGGTTGGAGCTGTGTTGGGACAGCGAAAAACCAAAGTTTTTCATGCCATACACTATGCGAGTAAAGTGCTAAATGATGCACAAGTTAACTATGCAACCACAGAAAAAGAATTACTCGCAATAGTTTATGCATTGGAAAAATTTCGGTCATATCTCATAGGATCCAAAATAGTATGCTACACTGACCATGCAGCCATCAAGTATCTAATCAATAAAGCGGATTCCAAACCAAGGATCATCCGTTGGATGCTCCTCTTGCAAGAATTCGATTTAGAAATCCGTGATAAAAAGGGCACCGAAAACCTGGTTGCGGATCACCTGTCCCGTTTGGTAAATCCAGAAATTACAAAGGAAGAGAGAGAAGTTCTTGAAGAATTTCCTGACGAAAAGCTACTCATGATTGAGGAAAGGCCATGGTTTGCTGATCTAGCAAATTTTAAGGCATCCGGACTTGTCCCCGAAGATCTTACTTGGCAACAAAAGAAGAAATTTCTACGTGATGCCACTCATTTCGTATGGGATGATCCGTATTTATTCAAAATAGGGGCAGACGGTCTGTTAAGAAGATGTGTAACCAAGGAAGAAGCAAGGAGCATTACGTGGCATTTCCATAATTCACCATATGCCGGTCACTACAGTGGAGAACGAACAGCTGCCAAGGTATTACAATCAGGATTTTATTGGCCCACTTTATTTAAAGATACTCATGAACATGCCAAGAACTGTGACAACTGTCAAAGATCCGGAGGAATCTCGAAAAGGAATGAAATGCCGTTACAAAGCATGCTGGAAGTAGAAGTCTTCGACTGTTGGGGAATCGATTTCGTAGGACCCTTTCCATCTTCCTTTAGCAATGGATATATTTTGGTGGCAGTCGATTACGTATCAAAGTGGGTGGAGGCAATAGCTTCCCCAAAAGCTGACGGCAAAACAGTTGTTAAATTCTTAAAGAAGAATATCTTCACAAGGTTTGGAACTCCAAGGATTTTGATAAGTGATGGAGGCTCTCATTTTTGTAACGCACAACTCACAAAGGCTCTCGAACACTATGGTGTCAAGCACAAAGTAGCTTCACCCTACCATCCACAAACAAATGGACAAGCAGAGGTTTCTAATCGCGAAGTGAAGAGAATCTTAGAAAAGACCGTGTCCTCATCACGCAAGGATTGGTCCATCAAACTCGATGAAGCTCTTTGGGCATATCGTACCGCATACAAAGCACCAATTGGCCTTACTCCATTTCAAATGGTATACGGAAAGTCTTGCCACTTGCCGGTTGAGTTAGAACACAAGGCCTTTTGGGCATTGAAAGCTCTTAATTTTGATACGGAACAAGCCGGTGAAAGGAGAAAGTTACAGTTGCATGAACTTGATGAGTTAAGATTACAAGCATATGAATCATCCAAGCTGTACAAAGAAAAAGTAAAAAAGTACCATGACAGCAAGATATTGCCTAAAGATTTCAAGGCGGGCCAAATGGTGTTACTATTCAATTCAAGACTAAGGTTGTTTCCCGGGAAGCTCAAATCAAAGTGGTCCGGACCATTCCGAATTAAAGAAGTCAAGCCGTATGGAGCCATTGAGTTAGAAGATCCTAACACTAATGCAACATGGATAGTTAACGGTCAAAGGCTAAAAAAGTACCTAGGTGGTGAAATCAATCGCATCACTACCACAATTCCGTTAAACGAACCATAACCATGACGAAGTGTCAAGCTAATGACGATAAACAAGCGTTTTTCAGGAGGCAACCTGACTGTAAGTATTTACTAAGTTTTGAGTGGGGAGAAGTATCACAAAACAGCAGAAAGTTGGAGAATTGCATATTTCGCTGCAGCGAATAAAACATTCGTTGTAGCGAACGTGCCCAGAAACTTCGCTGTAGCGAAAGGATGGTTCGCTGTAGCGAACGTGCGGTGGTCAAACAAAACTTTATGACCACAAACCTAATCTTTGCCACACTTTATTGCACTTCCCTTTTATCTAATATATTTTATTATTTTAAATTTTTGTTTATTATTCTCAAACCCTAAAGAAGAAAAAACCCCTCTCTCTTCACTCTTCACACTTCACAACTTCACCTCCACTCTCCCCTCACATCTTCACACTACACACTTCTTCTCTGAAAACTTCCAGATCTGCATCCATCAGGTATGTGTTACTGTTTAAATTTTTCCTTTCTTCTCTTTTCCTTCCCTAAGATTATTAAAAGTAACTACTTCTCTAGAGAAAGAAAAGCATGGAAAAATTAGGGCTAGGGTGATTGTAGTAAGAAGTAGAACCTTTAATCAGATTTATTAGCATCAAGAACCTTAGGGTTAGGTTGACAAACATTATGTCTGCATAAGAAAACTTTTTCAGAAAAAACACAGAGTTCGCTGCAGCGAACAAAATATTCGCTGTAGCGAAAGTTCCCAGAAATTTCGCTGTAGCGAGCTCAGGTTTCGCATAGCGAACTGAACCTAAAATCAGAAAATTTTCTTGTTTATTAATTGCATGATCTGGTTTACTTGTTTCAGGCATGGCATCAAAACGTACTGTGGCATCCAAGAAACAGAAAACTACTGCTGGAACCTCAAGAACCCAACAATCCTATGATCAAACAAGGTTTCTTGGTCAAGAGAATGAGGAAAGGTATCACGAACTTGCTGACAGAACCATTTGGTACGAGAGGATTTTTGACCTCAACCCTCAAGGAGATTGTGGTGCTTTGACTGAAGTATGGACCGACCGTAAATGGGAAAAACTTTTGGATCCACACCGAAAGATCAACACTGAAGCCCTGCGTGAATTCTATGCAAATGCCCTTCCGATAGAGGGGGAGAGATATTCATTCAAAACCAAAGTCGGAGGACGAAGTATTGACTTCAGTCGTGACGCAATCAGTGAATTCCTTGGACACCCTCTTGTACTAAGGGAAGGCCAAAGATGCAGATTTCAGGAATCCATCAAAGCAATACCGGATGATGAAAAGATTTCTGCCACATTTCTCAAACCAGGTCGAGAAGTTGTAAGAAATCCTAGTGGAGTAGCATTAAGATACAACCGAGAAGATTGTCTTCCGGAAGCTCAGATTCTGTTGCTATTTATCTTGCATAACGTTCGTCCAAGAAGCCACACATCCACCTTCACCATGGATACCGCACAACTGCTTTACTTAATGATCGAAGGGAAACGAATTGATATCGCACGCATCATTTCAAACGAAATGAGAGCAGTGGCTGAAAGTGGAAAAGAGTATGGCGAAGGAGTCCGAGTTGCACATCCACTTGTCTTTCCGGGGCTGATCATGGGACTGCTTATGGCAGCACGCATACGAATTCCAAGTACTGTGCACTATGAAATCAAGACCAAAGTGGATGATACTTATTTCCGTAGGTACTGCCAGGAGAAGAAGAACAAGAAAAAGAAAGAAGAACAAGAAGGTCAATCCTCACACTCTACAAACTTTTCCGATTGGGATCCACGTCTTCAGCAAGCTTTTTCTTATACTTGGGATCAAAATGATTCTAACCATAGAGCTGTGGTGGCCTTACATGACTCTTTTTACAAGATGCACATTGCAGGAATTGCTGGGCAGCCAACTGCAGGACAGCAGTACATGACACCCGAGGAATTCTCCGCACACATCGCGTGGCCTGGGGACAGGCCATTCCAAATGGGAGGAGCTGCCACTGCTGGAGAGGACAACGCAGAAGACAACGCAGCTGAAGAAGCAAATCCTGGCGACGATGTGGATGAAGACATAGGAGGAGAGTGAGAATGGAAGAAGAACAAAAGCTGAATGCTGCAAAGCTCACACTAAAACTGAGTGAAACTTTAAAAGCTTTCAGCATAGTTTAATTTCAGCATAGTTTAATTTTCTGTTCTGTACTTTAATTTGAATATTGCATTTTCTGTCTTCATGTTTAAAAAACTCAAATTTTGTTAACCTTTTGACGGTATGAATGCCGTAGAACTCGTACGTTATGTTGTCAAAATTCTGTACTTTATATGGAAATGTGTAGCAAAGTCTTGTTACCTCATCAAGATCAAAGGGTTTTCAAAAATTTCTTCTCATCAAGAGCTTGAGAATTAGAAGGTAATGATAAAAGTTTGGACAAAATGCACAAAGCAAAGGTACATGTTTTTAAAGCTTTGTAGAATGATAGCATGATCTTGAAATTTGTGATTTTCTTTATTGAAATCAATTTCATGCTTCAAATTTACAAACACATGTTATCTTATCCTGAATCATATAGCCAGTACACTAGAAAAGTGAGAAGCCTTCCATTGTGCACAAAGAGAAAAGTTACAAAAACAACTTTGATTGAAACTCGATTGATTCATGTGAAATCTTACAAATCCTGCGAATACTTTTTGACACTCAAGAAAAGGCTATGTTACCAAACTAAAACCAGAAGAGTTGTTGTGACCAAAAGGTTGTTTTATCAGAACAAAACCAAACCATTTCGTGATGACATAAGAAATATGAAAGAAAAAAAAAACAAGAAAGAAAACCATAAGAGTTGTTGTGATCAAAAAGAGAGAGACAAATGCTGAAGATAAAAAGAGAAAGAAAGAAAACAAAAAAGAAAAAAGAAACAAGTTGGGGAGAGATTGTGCCAATCAAAAAGAAGAAAAAAGACACATAGTCCCTCCAAAAGGTTATAAAACCAAAAAAGGGAAAGGCTCATCACAATGAAGAAAAAAGAGTCTTAGAAGGAAAACCACACTCAAAACCTTTAAACTTGCGTGATCATGAAGAAATTCGTGGAAGGTTTGGTAAGATGGAAATATGAATCGATCAAGACGTTGACAAAGTTGTTTTGAGAGTGAAATTTACCATTACAAAAATTCTTGAAAAGAAATCTTCATCAATATTATGAAGAAGAGTGATAGGATGATTCAAAAGAAAAAGAAACATGATTTTGTCAAATATTGAAGCTTAGAAATTGATTCTCGAAAGACAATCACATGGTGACATAATCATGCTTGAGTTCTATTGGAGCGGCAAAAACAAGAAGATAAAATTGCATGGGGGCATAAGTTCATTTGAACCTTGATAACTCAAGCAAATGATGGCATACAAAAGGAGACCTCTGTAATCTTGTTTGAGGACAAACAAGAAATCAAGTTGAGGAGAATTTGTTAACAAGCCACAAATTGTTAAAATAATATCCACAAAAAAACCATTGTGACACTAACAACTCAATTATTTGTAGTTAAAAGCACAAATTAAGTAAGAAAAGAAATACATTGACTTTTATTACATTTGTGCAGGTTGAGAAAGAAAGGGACAAAGAGAGTCAAAATCTAGAAGGCTCTAATAAACACCAGCAAAAGATAGTTCGCTACGCGAAGCTTCGATTCGTTGAAGCGAATTCACCCAGAAACAAAGAAAAGAAGAAAAAGAATATTCGCTATAGCGAACATCAGCGAAGCAGGGCAATCAAGCAGAGTTCGCTACAGCGAAGCCCCGATTCGCTGCAGCGAAAGAACACAGACACAAACAGAAACAAACTCTCATAGTTCGCTTGCAGCGAAGGAAAGCGAAAAGGATATTCGCTACAGCGAAACCCCGATTCGTTGTAGCGAATGGAAACAGAAGCAACCTCTCCCAGTTCGCTCGTAGCGAGGAGCAGCGAAGACAGTTCGCTCTAGCGAAATAACAGCTCGCTATAGCGAAATGTGGCGGTTAACTGAAGGCGGTCAGATTTGAATTCTTAAACCTTAAGCAACCATTCGCTGTAGGGAACATTCTTTCGCGTAGCGAAATCAGGCGGCTGGAACTGGTATAAAAAGAGCAGAAGTATGAAGCAGAAGGGGGATCTGAGATTTTTGTTCTAAGGATAGTTTTTGATAAGTTATAAGATTACTTAGGAAGAAGAGAATTGGAGAATCGAGCTGGATTCACATCAACGATTGAGGAATCATCATTGATGTTCATCCATCCCAAATTCTTCCCTTTTGTACAAGTTATCATGTCAATGGATAACTAACTCTCTATCTTGCTAGGGATTGGATTACTCTACTGAAAAAGTATGTATATCTTCTGATTATCAGTTTAATACAAGCATGCTATTATGATTATCAATTATATCTTGATCTTAATTTCCATATTTCATGAATTGGATTGATTAATGACAATTGCTTCCAATTCTTTGAACAAAAGATATTTAATTACTCAAATATTAATTGCTAGACATAGAATTATATTTGAGATCCATAGTGAATATTCGTACTTAAATCACCGTCAGTGTATTCAATTCGAGTGAGAGATCATCAATTGAATAAACTGAAGGAACAAGAAAACTTCGTGTAGACATACACGTCGCTTTTGAAAAGTATATGGAGATATGAATGATAGCATGAGTATAAAAGATATATCAGTTAAAAATATATACTAACAGTATAGGAAACCAATCCCTGCAAGCTTTATAAAGATTCTATAATTTCTGTTACAAAATTTGCATCTTAATTATAGTCTATTACAAAGAAGAATCTTACTAAATTAAACCAAGTTTTTGCAATCTTAAACTTCTAAAGGATTTTCAATACTCGGATTAATAGTAATATCACTCCAGTCTCTATGGATACGATAAAAAATACTTTCTTTTGAGTTACACAACATCATGTATTTAGTTGATTACGAAGATGCCCTTTTTCCTTTATATATGCAATTTATGCAAGGGACAAATTGGTCAATTTGGCCAATAAATTAGTAAATGTTTGATAGTAAATTTTGAAGTAAATTGGCATTTTAAAGTGATAATTATGAAGTAAATTGGTGTTTTTCGAAAAAAAGCACACGTTAGTCTAACGTGGAAACAAACATACTAAAAGCACTATTTAAATTACATTTCAAAACTTCCTAAAATCTAAGTCTCTGTTTATTACATTTAAATTGATATAACTTCTCATTAACTTTATAATACTTATATTTTTGAATTACCTGGTTGGTACATTTTTACTTACTAAATGATCATAACTTTGGTTACTTGATTTTTAAGAAAGTGTAATTGTGTTTCAATGTGTTTGTTATTAGCTATGAAATTCTTATATGTTGTTTAGTAGGGGTTTGTAGGACCAAACCAACTTGAAGATTCATCTTAACTTGGTCTCATGCAAAAAATATAGATTTGGTATCAAGTTAGGGAGGTGTTCGAGTTGTCTCTGGCTTACGCGGTCTATCTGTCCAACTATTATATGAATGGAAGTAATATAATTGAATTTTGTTGTAGCTTATTACAATTCACAATATATTGCACTACCTTTTCTACCTTTCAATTCACAATTTAGGATAATTCGTTTGCAACTAAATGTGTGTGATGAGGTTTGAAATGCAATTAGTCGTCAAATTAATTTGAACTGTTGAAATAGGGCTCGCGGGAGAAACTATCTGCTTAATGAGAAAAACCCACCTATTTTATGCCAAACATTGCCCTTTATTATTGTTGGGCCTAATGGGCGGCCCGAAATAGTGCCCCCAAGCCCTTGTCTTTGATTTGCAGGGTGAAAGTTTGTTACATGCGTCTTTGCACAACCACGAAATCCGGGGACGTGATGGTTTTTGTTAGGATGTCATCGCTTTCAAGAAGAAGCACATTAAATGTTCCTCTTGTAAGATGTAATGTGATGTTGTGAATGGTTGTCAAGCTTCCTATTTAATTAATAATGATGTTTTTCATTCCTTGATGGCATTTGAGTGCTTTTTAAATAATTTTGGGCAAATCCCCATTGTTGTTAGCGTGAAGTGACTGTACGATCTTTAGTGCTCAAAAAGGGTATAAGAGACTTTTGATGTGTCATTTTGCATTTTCGGCTGTTATTGATCTGTAAAAGAGAGGGTTTCTACTTCTTTATCGTTCTTTTTTACAAGCATTGAATCAAGTTCAGGCAATTTCATTCTTTGGTTTTGGCCTTGCATGACTGATTGTTCTCTAAGTTCCAACATTTAACATATCCTATTTTAGCCTTCTTCCTACTTCTTTTAGGGTTTCTTGGATAACGAGCGTTTGAGCTTACTTGTTGGCTACACTACTTATGCGCTTGTATCTTGTTACAACATATTTAATCATAATCGTTGTGACAAATTTGACCAAGAACGTCCATAAGGATATCTCAAGGGAATCGGTGGAAACATAGATATTGGAGGTTGTTTCCGCTTTTGTTTGTGAAGACATTTTTGACCATGCAAAAATTGACATGGGTCCAACGACTGACTAAGGGGGTGTTTCCCCATATAAAGATAAGAGGTTATGCAGTCAATACCATAGGTGAGTGTTCCCTTTTCACAAATGCATGTTCTTTCTTACAAGCTATTGTCTCCCCTTTAATGAATTTGTGGTTGGCATCCTGAGCCATTAACTTATTTCCCCTTCACAATTTCATCTAGTGAGCCGAGAATTTGTTAAATTTTTTAGTAATAATGTGAATATAAGAGAAACAAGCCGACCGGGACATTGTTATCTCATCTATTTAAGACCTAAAATAGTGCTAACCACACGAACGACTATGGTCTTCTTTCTTTGAGGTAAAGTATCAGATATTTTGAGGCTTACTTCGATAATGTAAAATATTTGAAGGACCACTATTTCTTGGTCACTCCTCTTAATGAGGAGGCTCACATGGGGGTATGCCGCTTAAAGCCTAGAACTTTACCCGCATGCATGAAAATATTTCGTAAGTATTGGAGTCAAAGCTACTTCTTGACAAGAAAAGGAATGTAGCGCTACAGGAAGGGGGCGTGGCGCAATATGAACCATACCTGAAAAATAAGTTGGTGGCATTCCATCCAATGTGGTGCCAAAAAAAACCGTAAAAAAAGATGTATACATAACTACTAGCTGGAGGATGCTAAATTAAAGGAAGAAAGGAAACAAATATTTTGTAAGTGACCCTAGGGTCTTGTCTTCCCTATTTCATTTTCTTGAATCTCTTCTGATGTCTTTTTCGTGATTGCTTATACAAGATAAAGAATGAAGATGTTATACAGATATTGAGAAAGGAGATTTGAGTTGCTGATGATTTGGTCAAAAAATTTATTAGCCTTTCTCTAGGGGAGCTTCTACCTCAAGTATGCCTGCTGGGATGCTTTATGGTTTTGTTACTAGGCAAGTATTTCATGCTACCCCTCTTATTGCTTGAAATAAGTCATGTTTTCTCCTGAATGAGTCGTGGTAGATGAAGTCTTATAGTCTCCGCGGCAGTGAAGCGAGGAAAGGTTGTCCTTCATCTAAGAATTACAGGAAATTCAAAGTGAGGGACCTGTTCATAAGTTTCCTCGTCTTAACTTGTTGGACAAGTGTCTTTGAGCACATGAGGGGGTGATATAGGGTATTTAAAATTCGTGATTAATTTTATACCTTTCTCGATAAAGATCGTATTAGTAATTTTGGTTGAGTAATTTGTAGCAAAAATAAATTGTAGAAATTAAAAGGATAAGGTTAGAGAAATTGCACTAGAGATTTATACAAGTTTTGTCGAACGTTGACCTAGTCCTGTACCCAAGAGGACATCTTAAGATTTTGACTATAAACTTTGAGCTTTTAAAGGCTATGCCCAAGAACCCTAATACAATATGATCTTGATATTTTTACAGGCTTATCCCCAACCAATGATATTTTTTATCCCTGGCTAAGCTAACGAACCAATTAGAGATTTATGGCTTATCTCAATAACCAAAACAAAGTTTTTTCTGGCGAAGCTTAAGAAACCAAATACAAAGATTTTATGACAAATTTATCTTCTCATAAGAGTATCACACCCTTAAGAATACAAACGACCAACACGATCACTTACAAAAATTCCTTCCTCACAAGCAAAGCTTCACTTACTAGCACTAAGACAATATGAAGTGAGTAAAAATAATTTCTAAAGAGAGGGAGAGAGATAAATTCCAAAGAAATATGAAAATGTTGGAAAAGGGCGTGGTTTGAAGTGGATGCGAGAATCCTTTATATAGGAGTTGGAAAAACTAAAAATGGAAATAATTCATGGGTCGAATTAATTATCTAATCGATTGACATAATGTTATAATCAATTAGACAACACATTTTTAATCGATTATCAGGCCCAAAAAGGAAATATTGGATATATAGTTGTCCTAATTGATTGGTTAATCATTTAGCCATTTTCTAATTGATTATCATAATGTCTATTCCTTCGGGTGACAGAAAAAAGTTTTTCCAATCAATTGACACAAGTTGCCAATCGATTGGTTAGTTCAAAAAACCTTTGGAAATGGATCGGATAACTTCTTAATCACTTGACTTGGCCCATAATTTTTTTTTAAGAAAAAAAATTGAAAAGGATTTTTAAGTGTGTGTGAGTTGCCTTAGTACTTTAAAGTTACTTCCTTGCTTTTACAAAACTCGGCTCACTCAGACAGACAAACATACATGAATTGACAAACTTTCACACTTCCTCTCTTTTATCTCTGAGACTCCCTGAAATTTGGTTTCTAAGAGGATAGATGTTGGACCAAATGTTTGGGACAACATGTACAAATGGTTTATGAGAGATGACAAATTATATAGACAAATGTCAGACATGATGTCTGGGACATTTATACCAGAAAAACAGTTTATATGAAGATATCAAATAACAGCTAAAGCAATAAAAGAACACAGAGAATTGTTAGCCTAGTTCAGTGCAACCTCACCTACGTCTGGGGAATTCCAACCCAAGAAAGGAAATCCACTCTACAATAGAATTAGTAAAAAGTTTATTAGATGAACAAGCCCCTTGTTCAATGCCCCTCTTCTTAATTCTACTCTAGTGTGTTTTGTAACGCCAGTAATATTTATTTAATTCCTTTATTTTGAATTATTTAGTGAAAGTAGAAATTTATAAATAACTATGTGGTAAATTACATAATTGATTAATATTAATAATAATATAATATAGAGTATTTAATTAATTGGGCCAAGATAATGTGTTAGCATGAGCTTGGGGGGGGGGGGGTGTTAAGCCCAATTGTGAGAAAGAGTTAGTGAAGGTTTAATAAAAAGAAAGAATTGGAAAAAATAGAGGGAATTAGAGAAGTTTCAAGGGAACATGAAAACAGAGAGAAGCAGAGCTAGGGCTAAAGGGAGAACCTCCATTGATAGAGAATTTGTGAAGAAATTGCTAAGGTAAGAGTGGGGTTCCAAATTCCAATTTTCTAATAAGTGGCATAATAGTGGGTATGTATAGATGTCAATTGTTAGTTTTTGGGATGCAGAATTATTTGTGAAATTGATCCTATAAGTGGTTCTTATTGGTGAAATTGCTGTTATGATGTGCTATAGATTGTTGTGTTGTGTTTATGAATGAAAATTATACACTGTAGTGATTTTAATGTTGCAGAAAATTGATATTTTGGGGTAACTACCTCGTAGCAGAAAAATTTAAACATTTTTGGCTTATGCTACATAGGTAATCGGTCACTGAATTTGATTTTCTCTACAAAAACCTCTAACAAAATATATGATTTATTTTTAATTCAAGCTCAAATTTAAATCTTCATTTAAATTGGTTTGATATTCAACCAAACTGTGAAACAAATCACAATCACACATTGCTAAAAGATATCAACAAATCAAACTAAAATCCAATAAGTAAATTTGCTCCAAACTGCAAAAAACTTGGCCTGCTGTCAAGTGTTTGATGTTACACACATGTTGTAACATTCAGTTTGACATTTGTCCTTCTAACATAATTATGAATCAAATAAAATCTTTACTTGATATAAATCACAATTTCAACTTTTCAAGTAAGGGATTCACAATAATTCTCTTGTTAAAACTAAACCACACTTCTAAATCTTGGATTGAAGATCTTCTCATTAATTGCAAATCCATATCTTAAAATTAAAACAAATCCCATTAAATATTTTTATGGAATATTTGTTTAATTAAATCTTTAGCACAATCTTGTATAAAATTGAATCAAATGTATATCCAATTAAATCTTCTTAATTATACAATATTTAATTAAATCTTCTTCAAACATATGGATTAATAAAATCTTTTTAGCAAGTCTTACTGCAACATGTTTACTAAAAGATAGGATTGGGATTCTTGACAACTTCTACGCATACAACCATTTTTGCAACAAAATTATAACCATTAGATTGATTAAATATATTAGATTATAATTCAATCTTTTATAACCAAAGCAATCTTTTATATCTTAATTATTTATTATACATTACATATGAATTGATTAAATATTTATTTTTAATGTAATTTTTTTTCTAATTATAAATTTACTCATAACTAATTTTATAGATAAAAATTCTTGAATAATATATTTAAATTTTAAAAAATTCAACAATACACACAAACTTTTATTAGAATTTTTGGGAGCAATACCTTTTTGATTAATTAATTTTTTAAAATAGTAAAAGATATTGTAAATAACAATGACAATTTTTACGAAAAATGTGTTTGGTATTCAACATATTAGTATCTTACGTTGTATTTTATTATCTTTTTTAAATATTATTGATGTCAATGCGTTAATATTTTTTTATATCTTAGTTTATAGTAGATTTTATTATAGATAAATGATTAATAAATAATAGAAAAAGAGAAGATATTAGAGAAAAATTAGAAAGAATTATTTAAGTCTGATATTAATATTTTATTTGGATAATATTTTAAAAATAATAATAAACTATAGATAATTACATGTGAGTGATATTAATAAGTGTCGAACACCGAACACATTTTCGATAAAAAAAATAGTGTTGTTATTCACACAACATATTGTATTATTTTAAAAAAATTGATTTTATTTTAAATCCCAATAAAAATTATGTGTATTACTAAAATTATTTGAAATTTGAATTTATTAATCAATAATTTTTTCTTACAACATTTATTGAGTAAATTTGTAACGAAAAATTATATTAAAAAAATTATATTTAACCAATTCATAATAGAGAATGCATAATAAATAATTAGAGGTATAAAGGTTTGCTTTTGATTATAAAAGATTGAATTCTTATTCCAAGTATTAAATTAATACGACGGTAATAATTTGGCTGCAAAACTAGCAGTAGACAAGGAAGCTGTCGAGAATCCTAATTCTAAAGATAGAGCAACAATTTTTCCAAGAATCAAACATCATCGCACAAAGATTCACTCATAAGTCTTAGTCTGCAGACTGAAGCCATATGCCATAACACATGCTGGAACATCTTGTTTAACATGTTGTCTGTACACAAAATATATCTTATATATATATATATATATATATATATATATATATATATATATATATATATATATATATATATATATATTGTTTTATCTAAGACAGTCAATCAAAAGGAACAATAATCTCCTCATTTGGAAAATTTTGGCTAAAACAACTTACAAGATGTGATTTTCAAGAAGTGGCACAAGTAGCACACCAATAAGAATATACCATATCAGAGTATTCATAGCAACAACAAAACATATATGAGAGATTAAAGACCAAATATGGTTACTACACATCAAGAAATCATAGTAACACACACACACACACACACACACACACATCTTGTCCCACATGATCATTACTCCTCCTTCTTGCCCACAATTTGGCAAACGTTTGAAAATGAAAACCAAAGAAGTAACACACTGCATCAAACCATATTTGGATCTGAATATCATATATGGATTGTCATTATGCAGAGACATATCAAGGGAGTAGCAGAGATACCATAATTATATAGCCATTACCGAACTAGCAACACATATCTTCCAATCAACATCAGCTAACCACACCAACACAAAATCTTCATTTATTAGACCTCAAAAAGGGAACATGAACCATAGAATATGAACACAACACCACATTCAACAAAGGAACACCAAAAACCAGTAGTAGCAAACAACATGTTGAGGTGAAAAAGCTCAAACATTTATTCATCAAAAACCATATCGGTTTCATCAACAGGTGCATGGATGTTGGACATAATGTCTGAGACATCTTTCTCAACATTCACTATGCAACTCAAAGTTAAAACACCTGTGGAAGCACCAATATCATCATTACACCTAAAAATTTATTTTTGGTGATGTAGCAGTAAATTACTTCTGATTGCAGACTTAGCATATTACAAAAACTAGATTCATCAATAACGGGACCCCAACAAATAGATTGTAACTGAAATTCAGCAACCCATGAGGAATACCATCATTCTTTACCACAAATTCATTCAACTGAGGATAACAAACTCCAACAATCAACACTGTCTTTAACAACTGAGCATCACTAAGAAGTTCCAACAATTCAGTGCTTTAACATAATGTTTTTCTTCATCTTTACTTTCAGTTTCCTCTTTTTTGGTTTTAATCTTATCAATAGAGGGAACCTTGCTTCTTCCCAATTAATTAATATATGATTCAATACATATATAATATATCTATTCAACCTTTTACCGCTATTTACTTTTACCAATTTAATTGTTTTTGTGTTTCTGTGGTCATGATTCTGCCTAAAAAATTTATGTTTCTGGTTTTGCATAATTCGGAAATGCGATCCGAATTTTTTTAAAAAAAACCTTCAGGGAATGTTTCAGATATGCATTTTCGAAAACACCTGTTTTTTGTATAAAAAAAAAAGAGGGGTGAATTCAGAAGTGTATTTTCGAAACATGCCCTGACACAAGATAAGAATTCTTGGGTACAAATTGCTCCAAATATTCTATGAATAGGATCTCTAACCAATTCTTCAACATCACACACCACAAATCAGAGATAACTCAAACATATCCTCACCTTGTTTTTGTTTACTTCAATGGTGCGAAATCGCCACTTCAATTTAGGTTCTCCGAGGACACGCCTCTCCCCAAGCTTATTACCATACTCAATTCTCTCTTGCAATATCCAAAAAATCGGAAGGTAGTCAAGCTCAAGTATCGTTCACCATCACTTGACACTGAAGGAAAGGTGCAGTTCAACCAGTTTGCACTGAAGACTTATGATGATTTAAAAGTTATGTGGAGTACTTTTCACCGATACTCCACTAAGGATCTGATTAAAGTCGATGCGAAGATTCAAAGATCTGGAGAAGATATCATTAAAATTTTGCAACGTCCTTAGCTACCCGTTTATAACAATATGCAATGTTAAATTTCTGTTTCAATATCTATGTAATTTGGACCATCTATGTTAAATCATTAAATATAATAAAGCAAAAGGAGTTCTTTGGCAAGTTTGTCATTTGTCACTCTCTTATGCATTCTCATAATTTCTCCCCATTCTATTTATAGTAATTGCTATTAATTTTTTTATATTTTAACATTTTTTTTATTTAGCTATATTTATTTGTATCATTATTTATTTTTGGGAATCTGAAATATCCCTTTCCTCTTCATACGCAAAACGATTTATTTATTTATTATTTAATTACATTAAATTTTTATTTTATTTATTAAATATTTATCATCTACCTTTTAGTTGTAATATAATTAATACTGTATATTAATTGTCAAATTTTATTAATATTTTAGACCATTGATTTACCCATTACACTGTTTCACGCGTGAACTTGGATTTGGGAAATATTACTCTATTTTTTGTTTCCAATGATATCTCATGCACACTTTTTTTTAGTTGCCAATGTAGACTCTTTTTTTTATATTGGAAAAACCTAATTCATTGGTCTATTCAACTTTCTCTTTCTCTCTCACGTTTCCTCCCTCCATCACTCTCTCTGTTTTTTCTCTCTCTTCTTCCTCTGACTTTATCTTTCTTCCGTCTTCTCCCGTCTTCCTTCTCTTTCTATTTCTTCCTTATATTTTTCAATATTTGTGAGTTTCTCTTCTCCATTCTCTATTATATTCCACAAACCCTAATCTTGAATGCTCAAGGTCTTTTATGCAGGTTGATGGAGATTGTTTTCAAGAAGGATTTGTTTTCAAGAGAATAACTCTCACTCATTTACTCATTCATCCATTTTTTGTGCATTGTTCTCAGATCCCTTTTTCAATTTATGCAGGATTCGAGTTGTGTATATGTCTTTGAAAACTTTGAAGGAATTGGGTCATGAACATGTTTACACTGCAGTTGAAAAACCCTTTCTCAAACCGCTGCGGTTGAAACTCTCACTCTTTTGTTTGATTTAGCTGAATGGATTTAAATTTTTGTGTTTTTTGAGTACGACTTTGTATTGGATTGTGTGCTAGATTCTTCATGGTTTAGCGGGGAAGTTATTAACCTCTTTCTTAAGTGCTAGATGTAGGTTTAATCAACTTCTCATGGATTTTTGTTTTTTGAATTGATGAGGGGCTTCCGTGTTCTCCAATAACAGCAACATAGTCTCATATTGGGTCAAAGTTGTTTATGAATTCGTTTTGTAAAATTAATGTGTTTCGGCAGGTTTATCAGATTTCGGGTCTAATGGTTGATCTAGAGATTGAGTTTTATATTAATGTTTTCAAAAGTGATAGTGTTTACGGTGATTTCCGGTAAACAACCGCTAGTCTTCCAAACTATAATAAATATGATTTGGTTACTTGCAGGATCGACTAGATTGATCCTAGGACACATAGTCAAGAAGATTGTTATCAATGTTTATTCGAACCATATTCATTATTTGTCTTCTTCAATAAGCGTTGTTCGATTAAAGAACAAATAGTCTTGACAATCACTTTGTTATATATAAATGTGACTTCAATGGAAAGATAAGTAACATAACATAGAAAATTAAAAAGACTATTGAAAAGTAAAGAATCTTAAACTGCAGAAATGTAAAAGACTTTGAAAGTAAATAGCATGAAAGTAATTCGAAAGTAAGTGACGTTAAAGTAAAGATACAGAAAGGTAAATGGCAGGAAGTAAACGAAATGCAGTAATTCTGGAAGATAAAAACAAAAGATAATACACATGTATTAAAATGGTGGTGTCATACGTACATTTTCTCAGCGAACTCTTTCTCTTAACGCTTGATACTTGAGTAAATATGTGAGTGATTTGTACAAAATGAACACACAGAATCCTAACATTAAGACTCCTATTTATACTAGTTTCGACCTTAACGGTCCTATACTAATCTGCTGCCACGTTTCTCATCAGAACTTCCAGCGAAGCCATCTGTTATTGAACGGTTACGAAACCGTCTTCGAATTTCAAATCTTCCCGCCTGAGTCCATCTTCGACGCGTGGCAGTGTATTAAACAAACACTACTAAAAAACACGCTAAGTAGTAATACTTGAATACATATTCTATGAATTTTGTCTAAGTCCCGAAGACATATGCTTTCATTAATCTTTCAGCGTTCACTATCTTCATCGAACTTAGAAGTCTTTATTTTTCGAAGCATGACCATCAGTAGCCATTCTTTCACTTTTTAAGGGATGGCCGTCAGTAACCATCTTTCCTTCGATTCTCAACTCCTTCGAAGGACAAACAATATAAAACGAAATCTTCAGCTAACAAATTGCCCCCAATAAATGCCTGTTTCGAGAATCAACAGAAATAGGCGTTTCTTGTCATTATAAGATTTCGTTTTTATGATCCTTGAAAGTTCCAAGACTGCTGACTAACGTCATAATCACTTATAACACTGTTTCCGAAACGTCTTGTCATTTTCAAAGATGTCTTCTCATAACTTACATTCCCACGTTTTAACCTTACTTCCTGATCATTACTCCTACATACTAGGAGTGAAGCTAACTCATTCGACCGCCGTTGGATTAAATCACCAGCCGCCACGTGTCTCTCGGGTTTTACCCAAAAGATTTAAAAAGGTTTTCGTTAAACCCTTAAATACTTGATCTTGTGCCTCTATACCGCCTTTCATTCATCTTCTTCACCGAAAAATTAAAACATCTTCACTCTTTTTAGAATCTTGTCCTTTTAATCAAAAATTTCTCCATGGCTTCATCTTCAAATGTTCTTCAACCCGCTTTGAAGCTCCAATCAACAACACGTTCTGGGGAACGAGAGTTCGTTCCAAACCCTAACACTGAAGAAATACGCGCTATTTACGCTTCCCAGGTAATCATTCCCTTTGAACTCTCTGGAAAAACTCTTGCCTTTATGGGTCCGTTACCGAGTGAAAGCATCCAATCTGTGAATAAATTTTTCCCCGCTTACTACAAGACTAGACCATTAGTTAGCAAAGTTAAGATAGATGAAGACGGTCGCTCTCCTTTAGGCAAATCTGCTAATGTTGAGGAAACTTCAACTGCAACCCCTTTAGCTTTAACCAAAATTAGGTTAAACTATATGACCAATTCTGTAAAAGTGTTTAGGTCAATCCCTTTAGCCAAAGATCCTGACTTGTACTATGCCTGGCTAGAAAAGGTAGAGAAACAAAAAGGATCCTTCTGGAAAACATTAGGAATATACGATTTGATTCAACTGTCAAGAACGGGTTTAGAATACAACCAACCCATGTTAGTAGCAGCGGTTCATTTTTGGGATGCTTCTCACAACACCTTCCATCTCCCATGTGGAATGGTTACCCCCACGCTTTTCGACGTGGCCGCTATTATAGGACTTCGACCAACTGGTGAAACCTTCGATCCCAATGAAATGGATAATGACACTATCGGTTTTAACGATTCGCAAGTCACTTATACGGCATTCATCCAGAAGCATCATATTACCACTGAAGCGACAGTATCTGATGAAGAGCATATTGCTTTTCTAGCATTATGGCTTTCACAATGTGCCTTCTGTTCAAGGTCTATCCAAGTTGCGAAAAGGTACCTTTGCATGGCTAATCAATTGCATGCTGGAAAAAAGCTCAACCTCAGCCAACTACTTCTAGGGTCTCTTTATGAAAACCTTAGTGAAGCTGCAAACCTTACCAAGAATTTCAAATCTGGTAGTTTACTTTACGCTGGTCCTTTCTGGCTATTGCAACTGTGGCTTAATGCTACATTCGAAACTCATCTTCCCTTTCGAGGAGATGTCAATGAGGAGGATAGCACAATCAAAAATCGAACTATAGAGGGGACCAGGTTAGCTTACCTAACTCCAAAAGAGGAAATGGGAAAGCTTCATGAACATTTCCTGGCGTATTCGATGATGTTTGCTCGGCGTGACCAGTTCGATCCTTCTATGGCCCCATTTGTACACAGAATAATAGGTCCCGAATGGTTTACTCGAAAGTTTCCACCAGCTTCTCAAGATCAACAAATTGAATCTATGGAAATTTGGGAAGCCTTTCTGACTCCAAGATTATTTTCCCACCGTCTTCGACCATCAAAGGGTCAATGTATCCTCATGTGTTATCAACCAAATTTGGTCTCGAGACAGTTTGGGCTAACTCAAATAACACCCAAGTGCTTATATGAGAAAAGGAACCATATGTGTTTCCATACTTTGTATTTGACTGAAGAAGAATGTGAACAAAAAATCGACAAATACGTTGACGTCACCAATCTTTCTCCTATTCCTTTTGAACCTTCTTTTTACTCTACACCAGACTTTCATCAATGGTGGACGGTTTATTATAGCTCCCAAATCTTTGATGCTGATAGCCTTGCTCAAGCACTAACTGCAGCTTTTACTGATGTGCAGGAGAATTTTCAAAAAGGTACTTCAACTCATATTAAAGAAATCCAAGCTTTTCAAAAATTCTTTGAAACTATCTACAGGCCTGATGATCTTAGTCAGACCGTTCGTGAGGCTGCAGTTACTTTGCGCGAAAAGTTTTCCGCCAAACTGAGTAAGTTGAAATTGCCCTCGTATGTTCGACCAGAACTACGTTATGAAGTGGCTTTCAAACTTAATCCTCCAAAATTCCCTCCACTACCAAGTGCTGATTTTGGTGTGGCTCTAAGTCCTCCTTTCCCAGACTGGTTCGTGTGTGGGAATGCTCTCAAAATTCTTCAAGAGAGTACGAAAAAACGCGCTGAACGAGTGGTTCCGACTAAGCATACCTTGGATACTTTCAAAGGACATCTTCATATAGATCTTAAACATGTTCGTGTCCTGACTCCAATACCTGAAGGTCTGGATTAAGACAATCTTTTCGACTGACTTATCTTTTCTTTATTGATATACTGATTTCAGTCTCAACTACAGCTGTTGCACGAAGGAGGAAGATTAAGGAAGCTTCTGCCCCAAAAGACTCTGGGACATCTAAAAGCAATAAACCAAGTGGAAGTGATTCCATCGTCACTGATAAGAAGCCCACGGTACATACTTATCTCATACTCTCAATCTTGTACAATCTGTGATTAGTACTCATCTTTCTCATTTTCCACTTGCCAGAGTTCGAAACCCCCAACGGGCTCGAAGCGTAAAGCTTCTTCGACCACTGGTTCAGATGGCGAAGATAAATCCCCTCCTCAAACTAGACAAGGACAGAAGAAAAAACACAAAGCTGTTACCCCTTCAAGAAAAGGGAAAAAGGCAAGTCCTTCCAAAGCTGCTTCCCCTGGTAATAAAGCATCCTCTGAGGAATCTCCTTTGAAGACTGCTAGCAATGTTCTTGTTGTGGAAAGCCATAATTCAAGTCCAGACAATATTCCACCCAAGGTATTTGGGTTCCAACCCACATATCATCTTATGATTTTAACTAAATAATTGTACTGACATTTTACCTTGTTATTGCAGGATGATGTTGGCACTGCTACTTCCGGTTTTAAAGACCCTGGCTTCACCATTGATGTTGACAAACTTTATGGTAATTGTCAAACTTTAACTTTCGTTAACTAAACCCCTCAAAAGTTTATTTTTATGACTAACTTTGCTTCGTTGAAAGCAGATATTTCTCGAGCTAAAGCTCATGTTCTCTCACCAGTCTTCGAAGACGTTAGGCCAATTGCTACCATATTGCCTAATGAACCAGTCGAAGAAAGTCACTCTACTGACGAATCCCCACCTACTCATCAAGGTAAAAATTTGGAAGAGGATCATCCATTCTCAGGCAGCGACAATGTGAACCAGCAATCACATGACAACGAAGATTCTGCGTCGGAGAAAGATGCTATGGAGGAGATTTCTCAACCTGAAAAACCAGTTTCTCAAGGAACTTCGACTCTTGACGCAAAAACCATTCCTGAGACGACTTCGACGCCTGCCCCTGCAAAGCTTACTCCTTCAGAGCTTGAACAACTTAAGCAAACTGATCCTCTTGGTTTCTTAAAGGCCATTATGAATGCGAATACTCCTTCGCCTCAAGAGCTTAATGTCTCACCAGCTGTAACTACAGATTCTAGTGACAAGGAAGATATTCCAAGTCTTCTTCGACAAATAAAGGAGAGATTCTTTGGGGTCAATCTTGTAGATGTCCTCAACCGGGAACCTATTAAGAGTCACAACTTAAATCAACTTCTAAAGAAGGTAGATTTGCTTCAAGTTTCCACAGAAGTTTCAGAGGTAATTGTTCTGTTGGGCTCTCTACTCGAGCAACTCCAAGCTAACATCCTTCGAAAGCAAAATGTCGAAAAGGAATTATCTGAGACAGTGGCCTCTCATGACTCTTCATGGAATTCTGCTATGGACGCAACGAAACAAGGTGAGGCCCTCAGGCTCAAACATTCAGAAAATCAGAAGGCCATTGATGATTATGAGAAGAAAATCAGCTCTTGGAAACAAGAAATTAAAGTACTCGAGGGCAAGATAAAGGAGGCTGAAAGTTGTCAAGCAGTCCTACAAAAGTCTAATCAACAAGACTTGCTCGAAGTGGTGCAGTCAGGAATGAAACATTTCGAGACTGCACAAAAGTTAGTGCCAGAAATCGAAAGGTTGAAGAAACACCGGGCACTAATTGAACTTCGCATGTCTTCATGGGAGACTCAATATTTGAAGATCAAAAAGGATCTTCCTGAGGATTTCAACTAGATGTTTTCGATCTTGTTACTTATTGCACCTTTATTTTGTAATCGAGACCACTGTAGACATATAATATTTGTACGCTTGACTCCCATTTATCTCTATCATATTTGCCAGTGTTGATTTAGCAAATCTTTCAATTTCTTGTCAAAATATATCTTTAGACTTCCTACAGTGCTTTTATTAAATGCAACATGTAGAACCTGAACATCCTTCGCAGCACTCTTGCCTCTAGACTTGACGTTTCCACTTCTTCTAGCCATAATCATTATTAAAAAGTGACGTCACTTTCTCCAAAACGTCGGTTTTAAGACGTGCGTGCATCAGTTTAATGATTACTTCTCAACTTCCAAGGGCGGGAAACGGCGGAAGCCATAACTTCTTTCTTTGGAAAACCAACCGCAGTCCAATCACTCATTAAAAATTGAAACCCACCCTTCAGTATTCCCCTTCTATATAAAGGGTCCAATATCACCTTTATTTCTTCATTCATGCGTTTTCTCTCCAAACCAAACACAGAAAAAAGAAAAACACACAACTTCTCTTTCAGAACAACTTTCTTATCTTGCAATGGCTGAACCCCTCTTCTTTAACGACATCAAAGCCCTCATCAGAGGCGAGTTCAGACTCTCTGAGGATGAACTTGTTCGCCATTTCATCACCATCGAAACCCTGTTTGTTAACCAGGAACTAAACTTCTACTTTGAGGAAGTCCTGGAGGGTGCTATTTACCCCAACATGGTGGCAGAATTCTGGATGAATGCGTCTTTACGCATAGATCCTGAAGGTAGGACCACCATTGATTCTGAAATTCGACACGCTCGTCTCAGCATTACTCCCACCACTATTGCCAATCTGATAAAATGCAATAACTCTGGTGAAACTTTTGATGACAACAGTTTCAGCATGACTACTCATCTCATGCTGAGAACTCTTATGGACAATGATCGCTTCAGTGCCAAAGTCATCAGGATCTGGCACCAGATGCTCGTGGGGAACTTCCAACCTCGGCGGATCGACGAAAACAACATCATGGTTGAAGACTTGGAGTTCATCCTCTGTGGTCTTCGAGGGAGGAAAATTAACATAACTTTGATGATCTTCAAGGGACTTGTTAAAGCTGTCTCTGCCGGTGTTGACCGTCGAGGGAGTGTGACTTGTCTTCCCTACGGGAGACTCCTTAGTTACATTTTTCTTAAGAAAGGCGTAGTGAGAAGGATGCGTGATTCTGGAGCCAGAGATATGTTCGAGGCTGAACCTTCCCCTGTGTTGTCTTTGGACAATTTAAACCAAAGGATTGACTAGCAAGTTTTTACCTTAGGTTTAACCTTTTTATATATATATGCCTTCCTTTCTCTTTGTAACCTCAGATCCTATTCTTTGGATCTTTTTGTAATGAATGTATTTCCATGCTTGAAATGAAAAGAATATTTTGGTGTCTTCTTTGTTTTTTCTTTCCATAATTCTTTCTGATTGTGAAGCCATTTTGATCAATGTGAAGTATATTTTTTTTGACACATGCCTGACCATTTTGGCTTTTCGTAGTACCCTGAGTATCTACGTCTTTGCAATCTTTACTTCATGCATGCTAGGTTTATATCTCTTCAAGTATTTCCCGTTTACTCTTAAGATCCTGCGATCTTCTGCTAACTCTTCAATTTCGTAAGCATTGTTCGAGAATACTTTTAAGATTCGAAAGGGTCCTTCCCAATGTGGGGACCATTTACCAAGTGCCTGATTCTTTCGATCTATAGGTAAAATAACTTTCCAGACTAAGTCATTATTAACAAAAGTTTTACCTTTCACCTTTTTATTATAAGCTCTGGACACTCTTTCCTTTTGCCTTTTTATCATTTCCAGTGCTCGAAGTCTGTCTTCGTCCAAATCTACTAACTCATTCATCATTAACTCCCAGTATACGTTGGGAGGAATGTCTGCTTGGCTTTGTATCCTTACTGATTGCAAACATATCTCAATTGGAAGTACTGCGTCATGTCCAAACGTCAAATGGAAAGGAGTTGTATTTGTAGCTTCTTTTGGAGATGTTCGACAAGCCCAGAGCGCTTGATCTAAGGTCTTATGCCAATTCTTAGGTTTCTTTCCCACATGTTTCTTAATAAGGCCAATTATTATTTTGTTTGCTGCTTCAACCTGTCCATTTGCTTGGGCGTAATAAGGTGTAGAAGTAAATAACTTGAAACCTATTTTTCTGGCAAAATCTTGCATTTTTCGTCCAGTAAAGACTGATCCCTGATCAGTTGTTATACTTTCTGGGATTCCAAACCTATATATAATGTGTTTCTGAATAAACTCAATCACAGCCTCTTGATCCACATTTACCAGTGGTATTGCTTCGACCCATTTTGTGAAATAGTATATTCCTACCAAAATGTATCTTTGACCTTTGGATGACTTGGGGTGAATTTCTCCAATCAAATCTAGTGCCCATCCTCTGAAAGGCCATGGTTTTACTATTGTACTTAATTCGTTTGCTGGAGCGTGTTGGATACCTGCATGTTCTTGGCACTCTTGGCACCCTTTCGCGAACTCTATGCAATCCTTTAACATCGAAGGCCAATACATCCCATAACGAAACAAGAGCCATTTCATTTTGTGCCCTGCTTGATGTGCACCACATGCCCCACTATGTACGTTCGACAGAGCCAAGTATGCTTCTGCTTCTCCCAAGCATTTCAACAATACCCCTTCAGGAGTCTTCTTGAACAATTCATTTCCCATCAGAAAATATGACAGGGCTCTATACTTGATTTTTCTGTCTGTATCCGTCGAAGGATTTTTCAGATAGTTAATAATTGGACTCCTCCAATCTGTGTCTGCCAATGAATCTATATTTAGTACCTCGAATTGTTCTTTGTTGGCATAACCCAATTGTGAATCCTCCAGATCACTTGGCGAAAGTTTAGTAAACATTGCTCTTCCTCTTACTTCAATCAACTCTTCCAACTTTTCTTTTGATACTTTATATCCCGAAGCTAATTGTGCCAAGTCGTTTGCTTCCTGGTTATTCACCCTTGATACGTGTTTTAATTCCACGTATTCGAATTTCTTGAGTAGCCTATTTGCGATGATAAAATACATGATCAAATTCTCTTCGATGCACTTGTACTCCTTTGTCAATTGTTTAATGACCAATTCGGAGTCTCCTTTAATTTCGACTCTGGTTGCCCCCAATTCTAACAAAGCCTCAAGTCCAGCAATTAATGCTTCGTATTCAGCTTCATTGTTGGAGCATAATGGACCTTCGATTTTTTACTTGAGCTTTGTTGGAATTCCATCAGGAGAAATTATCAACATTCCAATGCCAGTTCCCTCTCTATGCGTTGAACCATCGAAATATAACTTCCAAGGTTTCAAATCCACACAATGCTGATGATTCTCAACCACCGCATGGTCGACAATGAAGTCCGACACAATTTGACCTTTCATTGCCTTGAGAGGCTGAAATATTAATGAATATTCAGTAAGGGCCAAAGCCCATTTGCCAATTCGACTGTGTAGTATTGGCTTAGATAACATATGTTTAATAACATCACAATGAGATGAAACGTAAACATCAACTGGCTTTATATAATACTTAAGTTTGGTACAGGAGAAATACAAACAAAGGCAGAGTTTTTCTATATCAGTATATCTAGTCTCTGCATCATTGAGTACTCTACTTAAGTAATAAATGGCTCTCTCGATGCCATTCTCATCCTCCTGGGCAAGCATGCTGCCTATTGTTTTATCTGATGCTGAAATGTATAGGCGCATGTGCTTCTTCCCATTTGGGGGAGATAGAATTGGTGGACAAGTCAAGTATTGCTTTATCCGATCGAAAGCTTCTTGATGTTCAGCACGCCATTCGAATTTTCCTTGCTTAAGCCGAAGTAGAGGTGAGAAAGCTTGCGTGCGTCCACTCAAGTTAGAGATAAATCTCCTTAAGAAGTTTATCTTGCCCAATAATGATTGTAATTCTTTCTTCGTGGATGGAGACTTGGTTTCCATAATGGCTTTTGTCTTGTTTTGGTTGATTTCTATCCCTTTTTTGTGGACTACGAAACCCAAGAAATCACCTGCCTGCACAAAGAAAGCACATTTAAGGGGGTTCATCTTCAAGCCATATTTCCTCATCCTTTCGAATGATTGGCTCAGATGATCGAGATGACTCATACCCGAGGTAGATTTTACCACAATGTCATCTATATACACTTGCATGAATGTTTCTATGAAGTCGTGAAATATAGAATTCATTGCTCTTTGATAAGTTGCCCCTGCGTTTTTTAAACCAAAAGGCATCATAACCCATTCGTAAGTGCCTACTGCTCCTGGGCAACGAAATGCTGTCTTGGATACATCATCTTCTGCTATAAAAATTTGATTGTATCCCGAATATCCATCCAACATGCTCAAATACTCAAAACCTGCGGCTGAGTCTACTAGCATTTCTACTATAGGCATGGGATACTCGTCTTTCGGAGTAGCTGCATTAAGGTCACGAAAGTCTATGCATACTCTTAATGAGCCATTCTTTTTAATTACAGGTACTATATTAGCAATCCACTCAACATACCTTGTAGTTTGAATAAATTTACTACGTAAGAGTCTTTCGACCTCTGCCTTAATCTTCGAGTGAATCTCTGGCGCGAATCTTCTGGGAGTTTGCTTTATTGGCTTCTTCCCTTCTTTTATTAGTAACTTCAATTCGACTAAATCTCTTCCGAGACCAGGCATCTCATCATAATCCCAAGCAAAACAATCTCTATTGTCTTTCAACATTTTGATGACCGTTGCTTTCAATTCTGGTTCTAGTTTCGCGCTGATATATGTTATCCTTTTTTGATCATTGTCTCCAAGATTTACTTCTTCAAGTGGATCTTGGGCCAACATCTTTATGTTCGACGCCATCGGGTCTTTTTCGAATCCCAAAGGTTCTTCGTCATATATTGCATCTAACTTTTGGTTTGGTTCTTCTCTTATGATCTCTTCGTCTGGAGTCATGTGTTCAGGGAGTTCAAAACTCGCACGTATCTCCAATTCTGTTATTTCTTCTTTGGTTGAAACTGCATCTATCTTTGTATCTGATAGTTCGACTTCGAGAGCCGCCTTTCTTTTGTTCTCGGCCACATAGGCCGAAATCTTTTCGAAGAACGAAGACTCAGACATGATTAATGTCATCGTCCCAGCCTGTTGGCCGTACTGTCGGATAATTCTCCAATGGTGCTGTATCTGGTGGACCATCCATGATCTCTCTATCCCATTGGAATCCATTTGGGTGTAAAGTTAAATAGTACAATGCATTTTTATTTGGGGTATACATCTCTTCTGCAGCATGACAAGGGCCTTGTTAGCTGAAGATTTCGTTTTATATTATTTATCCTTCGAAGGAATTGAGAATCGAAGGAAAGATGGTTACTGATGGCCATCCCTTAAAAAGTAAAAGAATGACTACTGATGGTCATGCTTCAAAAAATAAAGACTTCTAAGTTCGATGAAGATAGTGAACGCTGAAAGATTAATGAAAGCATATGTCTTCGGGACTTAGACAAAATTCATAGAATATGTATTCAAGTATTACTACTTAGCGTGTTTTCGTAGTGTTTGTTTAATACACTGCCACGCGTCGAAGACGGACTCAGGCGGGAAGATTTGAAATTCGAAGACGGTTTCGTAACCGTTCAATAACAGATGGCTTCGCTGGAAGTTCTGATGAGAAACGTGGCAGCAGATTAGTATATGACCGTTAAGGTCGAAACTAGTATAAATAGGAGTCTTAATGTTAGGATTCTGTGTGTTCATTTTGTACAAATCACTCACATATTTACTCAAGTATCAAGCGTTAAGAGAAAGAGTTCGCTGAGAAAATGTACGTATGACACCACCATTTTAATACATGTGTATTATCTTTTGTTTTTATCTTCCAGAATTACTGCATTTCGTTTACTTCTTGCCATTTACATTTCTGTATCTTTACTTTAACGTCATTTATTTTCGAATTACTTTCATGCTATTTACTTTCAAAGTCTTTTACATTTCTGCAGTTTAAGATTCTTTACGTTTCAATAGTCTTTTTAATTTTCTATGTTATGTTACTTATCTTTCCATTGAAGTCACATTTATATATAACAAAGTGATTGTCAAGACTATTTGTTCTTTAATCGAACAACGCTTATTGAAGAAGACAAATAATGGATATCGTTCGAATAAACATTGATAACAATCTTCTTGACTATGTGTCCTAGGATCAATCTAGTCGATCCTGCAAGTAACCAAATCATATTTATTATAGTTTGGAAGACTAGCGGTTGTTTACCGGAAATCACCGTAAACAAATTGGCACGCCCAGTGGGACGGTGTCAAGCAGATTGTTTTAATCAAGTGCTTTATTTTTGTCTAGACAATATCAAGATCTTGTATGAACCTTAGGAACGGTAAATTAAAGAACAGTGCACAACCGATTCCCAAACGAAGGTACAACAGGAAAATGGTCGTTACGGCCAGTGCAGGGGGTAATCAAGATCCCCCACAAGGTTCAGGATCAGGAGCGGCAAATTCGACTTCGACTCAGGAAACACGAGATGCAACGGGTCCAAATGGATCGAGACCTGCAGATAATTCCCAGGCTTTGCCTGAAAATAATACAGGGCCTTCAGGGACTATTCTGGTTTCAGTGTCGACAACCGCACCCTCATCCACAAGCGCAGAGGACGTATCGTTTGCCTCGACAAATGCTGCAAACAATTCGTTTGGTCAAGGCACGAATTCTGCTTTCGAATGGAGACCAAACAGTTCATATGGAATGCCATACCCATATGGAACAGGCGTACGAGGGGCAGGACCTATATATGCCCCAACTAACAATGCGACATTTTCACCAAATGTTAGTTCAGTGGGTCGAAGTGCACATAACACTGGTTTCTCTACCCAGATGCCTCACTTTACCACAAATAACCAAGCAGCATTTCGACAAGAAATGGATGCAAGCAACCATGATATGGTAGGAGTTTTGGCCAGAGAATTGACTTCAGTTTTAAGCCCACTAATGGCAAATGTTACTACTACAAATAGAGAAAACATGGAGACTTTCCAAAAGATATCATCTCAAATGAATCGAATGGCAGAATTCATGGGAATAACGCCACCTAAAAGGAAAGACAAACAGCCCATGAATCAAGAAGAGAGGCCTATTTTGGAGCGTGTACAAGACATAATTCCGTCATTTAGGACAGCCACTAGGGATGTAGGCCCCTCACGAAGAACAGAGATGTTCGAAGGAACTCCAACAATTAACTTAGAAGCTTCAAATCAAAGAACCGTCCCCGTTCGACAAGAAACGGAGGAGGAGCAACCCAGATTAAGGATTGTGGGTAGGAACGAACACCCATATGAGGTTGTTCAAAGAGTCAGAAGAGAAAATCTGGCTACAGAAAATAACTTAACTGCCATGATAGAAAGGGTTATGGCCAATAATGGCCTCAGTACTGGACTTAGACGTCCAAACTATACATCCCCTATATCAGATTATATCATGCAGACAGAATTGCCCAGGGGCACTAAGGTACCCAAATTTACAAAATTTTCAGGCGAAACGAATGAGTCAACGGTGGAACATATTGCTAGATATTTGACAGAAGCAGGAGACTTAGCGGGAAACGAGGATTTAAGGATCAAGTATTTCCCTAGTTCGCTGACAAAAAATGCCTTCATTTGGTTTACTACTTTGCCACCAAATTCGATAGATGCATGGGCATACTTGGAAAGACTTTTTCATGAGCAATTCTACATGGGTCAAACTAAGATAAGTTTGAAAGAATTGGCCAGTGTTAAAAGAAAATTCACAGAAACAATTGATGATTATTTAAATAGGTTCCGTCTGTTGAAATCAAGGTGTTTTACAACAGTCCCAGAGCATGAACTTGTTGAAATGGCTGCAGGTGGTCTAGATTATTCAATAAGAAAGAAACTAGATACCCAGTACCTTAGGGACATGGCCCAATTAGCAGATAGGGTTCGACAAGTCGAACGGCTGAAGGCAGAAAAAGCTAGGGCAAATAAAAGTTATAAGAAAGAAAGAGTGGCATACGTCGAAGCCAAGGATGCTGAGGATGAGTCTTTCGATGACTCATATAGCCCTGAAGAAGTCGAAATAGACTTGGCTGAATTGAAAGAAGCGCCACCTTACGCCTGCAAACTGCTAAATCCTGCCAATGGAAAAAACCCAGTAGAAAACGATAAGAATGATAGGTTCCCTAAGAAAACTTATACATTCGACATTACCAAGTGTGATGAAATATTTGATTTATTGGTAAAAGATGGCCAAATGATACTACCTCCAAATTCAAAAACTCCTCCGTTGGAACAACGGAAGAAAAGAAGTTTTTGTAAATATCATGGGTTTTTAGGCCATAAAACTTCTCAATGTTTTCTTTTCAGGGATCTAATTCAAAATGCTCTCAATGATGGAAGGTTGAAGTTTGCTGACAAGACCAAGAGTCATATGAGGGTCGATACCAATCCCCTAAACATTGCTGACGCTAGCCTCTGCGAGGTAGAAGATATCAACATGGTGGAGGCTTCTGAAGTCGAAGTTGTGGAGACTAAAGCAATGTTCAATGGAAAGCAGGCTACTGAAAGCCTAAAAGGTGAAATAGTCTTCAACACTGTTGTTAAAGAATCTCCCAAGACAGAAATAACTGAAGAAAACAGTGAGGCCACTGAAGACCTCAGGATGAAACTCCAGAAAATCCAGATCTCTGAAGTTCCTCCAGCAGCGGTTAACATGGTTAGCGCCAGACGACCAGTGTCTGAATTTGGCGAACTAGAGACATGGCTGACGAGGAAAAATGGGGGCACCGAAGTTCCTCCAAGAACCGAAAGCCTCAAAGAATATCTCTGGAATTGCCACGAGAGAAATGGTGGTAAGCAATGGATGTGTCCAAGGTGTTCGATCATGCTGAATCGAAGGGTCGAAGCCAACTTCGAAAGGGTTCGACGCGAAAGGTGGGAACACCCAGGAAGAGAGCCAAATCCCCTACTACAACTGTACCCAAAGATGGAGGAAAGCTTGGTAGGATTTTTGGTCAGATGCCACAAAGAAAACACTGAAGTTGCTCTCTACCCAAGATGTGGGGCAGTCTATGACGAAATGCTAGCACGATCATTCGAACGTGTGTATTGCTACATGAGTCAAGAAACTCAGGGGTTACGTCCCAACCTGTACGGTTTCGACATACAGACTCCAACAAAGAGGCCTGATAGCCCACACCCCAGAACTCGAAGAGTAACCTTCAGAATCCCTGCAGATGCGCCAAGGGATAGGTGGGTACAAGCTGATGCAAGAACCAACAAATGGCGAAGTTGGGACCAAGGTGGTAGAACTGCAATGGCATATAGGAAACAATTTCAAAGATCAAATCGAGAGGCGTATCGATTGGAGAATTATAAAGGAAAAAATCCTATGTCTCGGTCCCAGTGGAGAAGGCATCAGAGAATAAGAAAGGCTCAGAAGGAATACAGGCCAAGAGAAGCTGGAGACTCTAGTAGCAACCAAGTCCCATACCAGGGGGCAAAGTCAAACAAACCTCCAGTAGAACGCAGATTGTTCGAAGCTGAAAAACTCTTGGATGAAGAAGACAAGATGCGTTCAAATTCTTGGAAAGAAGAGGATAGAATGACAAACGATTTTGACTCTGATGGAGTGTCATCTATAAATCTGAATTGCAATGTGGTATCCGTACTCCCTCACGAGTTTAATCAGGAAACTGAAGTAGAAGACTGTGAAGAGGCTGATATCGAAGAAATGGCAAAACACAAACCTGTGTGTTACTATGTGCTGAATAACGGTGCAGTAGGGGAACAAAATGCTTTCTTCGAAAGACCGAATGAGGGTATGCGAAACCATTTGAAGCCACTCTACATCAGGGCTAAGATTGAGAATGTTGGCATTAATAAAGTCTTAGTTGATGGAGGAGCAGCAGTGAACCTAATGCCTCAATACATGCTAAAAAGAATTGGTATGTTCGATACGGATATAAGGCCACATAACATGGTTTTATCTAACTACGAAGGCAAAATAGGACAAACACTGGGAGTTGTTCAAGTCAACTTAACAGTAGGCTCAGTTACTAGGCCAACCATGTTCATGGTTATACCAGCAAAAGCAAACTACAACCTTTTGCTTGGTAGGGAATGGATTCATGGGGTAGCAGCTGTACCCTCAACGATGCATCAGAGGGTGACAATTTGGAGAGAAGATGGTATAGTGGAGAATATCGAAGGTGATCAGAGTTACTACATGGCTGAAGTCAACCAGGTGAATAAAACCAACTTCGATAGAAATCTGGCAAATATAGGCCCTTGTCATGCTGCTGAAGAGATGTATACCCCAAACAAAAATGCAATGTACTATTTGACTTTACACCCAAATGGATTCCAATGGGATAGAGAGATCATGGATGGTCCACCAGATACAGCACCATTGGAGAATTATCCGACAGTACGGCCAACAGGCTGGGACGATGACATTAATCATGTCTGAGTCTTTGTTCTTCGAAAAGATTTCGGCCTATGTGGCCGAGAACAAAAGAAAAACGGCTCTCGAAGCCGAACTATCAAGTACAAAGATAGATACAGTTCTAACCAAAGAAGGAATATCAGAATTGGAAATACGTACGAGTTTCGAACTCCCTGAAGATACGGTTCCAGTTGAAGAGATCATAAGAGAAGAACCAAGTCAAAAGTTAGATGCAATATACGACGAAGAACCTTTGGGATTCGAAAAAGACCCGATGGCGTCGAACATAAAGATGTTGGCCCAAGATCCACTTGAAGAAGTAAATCTTGGAGACAATGGTCAAAAAAGGATAACATATATCAGCGCGAAACTAGAACCAGAATTGAAGGCAACGGTCATCAAAATGCTGAAAGAGAACAGAGACTGTTTTGCTTGGGACTATGATGAGATGCCTGGTCTAGGAAGGGATTTAGTTGAACTAAAATTACCAATTAAAGAAGGGAAGAAGCCCATAAAGCAAACTCCCAGAAGATTCGCGCCAGAGATTCACTCGAAGATTAAAGCAGAGGTCGAAAGACTCTTACGGTGCAAATTTATCCGAACTACAAGGTATGTTGAGTGGATTGCTAATATAGTACATGTAATTAAAAAGAATGGCTCATTAAGAGTATGCATAGACTTTCGTGACCTTAATGCAGCTACTCCTAAAGACGAGTATCCCATGCCTATAGCGGAAATGCTAGTAGACTCAGCCGCAGGTTTTGAGTATTTGAGCATGTTGGATGGATATTCGGGATACAATCAAATTTTTATAGCAGAAGATGATGTATCCAAAACAGCATTTCGTTGCCCAGGGGCAATAGGCACTTACGAATGGGTTGTGATGCCTTTTGGCTTAAAAAACGCTGGGGCAACTTATCAAAGAGCAATGAATTCTATATTTCATGACTTTATAGAAACATTCATGCAAGTATATATAGATGACATTGTGGTAAAATCTACTTCGGGTATGAGTCATCTCGATCATCTGAGCCAATCATTCGAAAGAATGAGGAGATATGGCTTGAAGATGAATCCCCTTAAATGTGCTTTCTTTGTGCAGGCAGGTGATTTCTTAGGATTCGTAGT